>NC_047171.1:7161671-7464484 GCF_009819705.1 Hippoglossus hippoglossus | reverse complement strand
AACAGAATTCTGTAGGTGTATTAGCGGAAGAAAAAAAGGCTGTGGTGTTAAAGAGCAGGAGCTTAGTCACGCGTTTCACTCCACTCTGTGTTTCTCTTTATCCTTTATTCTTCTTTAATCCATTTGCTCCTCCTGCCTCTCGATGTTTTTTGTGTAGAACCACTCAGTTTTTTTTTTTTATGCCCACTGGCTCTTTCAGCCCACTTCTCCATCACTCATTGGCCTACTTGTGATGTGTCTGTCTGAGGCAAATGGATGTGTATGGGCCTGAAGAGGTGTGTGTGTGTGTGTGTCAGATACTTACTTTGAGTATGTGTGTGGAGGCTCAAGTACATGTGTGAAGACACAGTCTTTGTGTGCGTGTGTTTTAATACCTCTGCCAAGAAGGTTATGTTTTCATTGCTGTTTGTCTGTTAGCAGGACTACACAAAAACTACTTTCACCCATTTCCCAGAGAATATTAATGGTTCTTGATGAAACAATGTATCATGTTCTGACACAATTTTTCCCTTTCTGATACCAATCTGATACCTGGACTGTGCGTATCAACCAACACAAGTGTACTTTAAAAAACAAAAACATATATAATGTTTAGCAACATCTGTGAGCTGCTAAACCTGTATGGAGTCCTTTCACCTTGTGTTGAACTCCTTGTGCGCTCAACCGAGTGCCATTCTAGTTTTTGCATATTTACTAATTCATTGTTACACTTTCATTGTGAAATGAGTGGGATTCAGCATAATATATGCTTTTGTGTTTGTCTCCTGTATATCAACAGGCCCAACACTGACACGCAGCACAGCTATTAGTCGACAGGTCTTCCCATTGTTTGACCTGTCGACTAATAGCTGTGCTGCGTGTCAGTGTCCTCTTGGATTCACTGTGTGGGCCGTCAGCCTCCCTGCTAATGTTCGACTTACGTTTTCAGACCAGCCTCTTGACATTCACTTAGATATAACCCACTCCTGGTATCTACCTGTTTCATGCATCAAGAGTGTGTCTCTTCTACGGGGGGGGTGGTAGGCAAACATTTTCCAATGTGCCACTGTCAGACCAACAACTGCTATTTGCACATGTGTGTGTGGGGTGTGATCAGACCTCATTTCAGCGCTCTGTTTGCAAATAAACGCGACATTAGTGTTGATGCAGACCAAATGATGTTTGTTTTTACCCAGTGTGAATTTACACAGCAGCATGATTCTATACACGACTTGTAGTCTTGTATTTAGTGGTACATGTATTTTCAAAAACGCGTTTGTGTTCATCGGTCTATACAGTCCACACACTACACTGACAAACCAACATCAAAAAGACTGTGTTATGTTGCTGCTTTAAAATTGATGACGGGGAAAAGAAATTATGATTTGGGAAACTCGTTGCCATCTGCTGCGTTAATGAGGTGCAGAACAGAGACCAGTGTCGGTGATTCATCAGGAACATTCAGACCTCCTAGTCCTCTGAACAGGTACATTGATTAATGGTTTTAAATTGCAGGGTAAACTCTTTTTAATTGCATATTATTAACAAAGCCCACTTCCCTCAAAAATTCTTGAAACAAAGAAACTGTGCAAATTTGATTGCCTCTGCACCATTTTTAATATGTTTTAACGAGAAACATAAATTTCACTCCTTATAATTTATTAAGCCTCTTATTCAGTGTTAAAATAAAATTATCAGGTTTGAAGAACTTAAATCAATTTCTTCCCTCAACTCAGGGACCTTTCTTAAGAATGAACTTCGTATCAGACCATGTAATGATCAATTGGTTAATTAACAAATAATAGATTCTCTGATGCGATGAGTGTTTAATGAGAGCTATTGAAAATGATTCAGTCAAATATGAAATGTTGATCCATCAACCGTGTGAACATAAATACATGGTAGCTATTTTTCCAGATGGTTTGTATAGAGTTATTTTCTGTTGGCCCTGGCCCTGGCCCCTGCCATTTTACCTGGCTTCCATCAAGCCGTCAACACAAACTCACCATAATGGAGCTGTGGACCTGGCGCAAAACATATAAGGTCAGATACAGACATACCAGGGTACAGGGGAGAGATGAGGTGGAACAGTTACCCAGAAGTGATCCTGACCTCCCAGGGGCCCTTAGCAAAATTCTACTGATAGGACCCCCGACCTGACCCATGAGCAATGAAAACCGTCACACAATCACACCTGTCACCCCAGTGCTTCCATTACACTTCCCTTTCAAAATAGTTTGCTCCATCTGTTGGTCTGAGAATAAGTAAACATACAGGGAACAGAATGAGATATATATGTATTGAATAGAATATCCTCTATATAATCTTAAGAGAAATGTAAAATTAACAAAAATGTAGAATGTAATAATTCTGAACTTTGGCTCTGCTGCATGGTGATGAACACTGGCTGATGATTCAACATCATTCGTCATGTGTATGACCTGTTAATTATATAGAACATGATTAATCATTTTTTCAGCTGCTTCAGGTCCATTCACGCTGGCTCCCCAGGTCTCATTTTATATATTTTCAAATATAAAGCACTATGTCTGCTTTGGCTAAGCCTGATACTACTAATTTACACATTTACCTAAATATTGTCCCTGTATGTTTTCCTATTCTCATGACCTGAATTAGCCTGTAGTTCCACTTCATCCTCGCTTCAACATTGTAAACACTGACACCCACTTTAACATGAGGTGCAGGCAGGGCCATTGTGTAAGTTCCAGGGCCCCATAGGCAACTGGTTCTTGTGCCAGTTATGTTGGGTCTGGTCTGAGCCTTTCAAGGCCAGAGGCAAAAGTGAAGGAACTACAACATTTTTCTTGACAAAATAAATTTTTTGAATGACAGGTATGTTTTAAGGTTGTGATGTTACTCGAGGAGGCTTTCACACAAACACACAAGTCTTATATATATTGTTTACCTCGTACTGGCACTCAGTGGAGACAAATATCAAATCATCCAATATAAAATATACCCTTTCGGTCAAGACAAGATAAGGAAGCGACACAGTCAAAATGCCTATTTATGGAAATAACAAAATAAATAAATACAGGAAAACAATGTTTTCCAGACGTACCAGGTTATCATCATCACCAGTTCCCCATCAGAGAAATTTGACAAAGACAAGCAGCAGCATAACAGTATGGAGACAGGGTGATGGAATAAAATATGAAGCAGCAGGCGGATTAAACTGAAATAATTATGTTGTATATTTCTTCTTTCTTATCTGTTGACTTGCTTTTGGAAGAGAAATGATTTGTCTTACAAACTCACTTTGAAAATAAGCTTTTGTTAAGCGTGACAATCAGACGAATCAAGGGAAAGTTAAGGTCATTCATTCATAATGGGGGTTAGGCAGGTTTATTGTAAAGAGAATCAGTCGGATGAAGACTTTTTACCACAGAGTGCAAATACAAGACTTTGGTGTCTGATGGTAATTACAGGGAATAATGGAACATTTCTCCACAGATAATAATGGTCCACAAAACGTCCTCCCTACGCTACGATTTCTCGCTTTTAGTTTTAGTATCATCCTGATAATCACCCCTTAAGCAAATGTTATGCATTTTGAATGGAGGGAAAACATTCAGTGGAATACTCTTGTGTTGTACAGTCTTTAATCCCATGATTAAGTTTGTAATCTAAAGCTAATTCTCCCTGGGCTCCAGTCTTAACAGTGACGCTCTGGTAGCAAACCCACAGTGGGAATTTCACTGTAATTACAATTAGCTGCCCTCAGAAGCAGGGTTGCAACCAGCTGATGACATTTGAAAACTTCCTCTCAGTTTTAATTCAGTTTCAAGTCATTTGTGTGTGTGTGTTCTGGTAGCAGCTGTCTTTATAGTAAACACAGAATTATTTACAATATTAGTTGCGTGTTTTATTTCTGCTTTTATGTGTTTATAAGACTGTATATACCTTGTGTTATTGTGGCTAAATGTATGTCCTTGGTGCCCTTCACCTTGAATCTACTGTGTTTTGGGCATTTTGTGTAATCTTCCACAATCTCATCAACCAGGACCACAGGACTTTATTCCAAAAGGCAAGGTGACATCCGTGTCCCTGCAATGATTCACTACTGATACTTCCTGTTTTTTGTGCTTTAGGGAGCGTTGGTCACAGCCTGTGCAGATGACACGCTACACTTGTGGAATCTGCGTCAGAGGCGGCCGGCGATCCTGCATTCACTCAAGTTCAACAGAGAGAGGTAAGCATTCCGCTAGATAAGACGCACACATTCACTCATCCGTGCAAACACACACACACACACACACACACACACACACACACACACACACACACACACACACACACACACACACACACACACACACACACTGTGCAGAGACACTCCAAACACCTCTTCCTCTGAAAACTGTATGCGATTGACCGAGATGAGTATATTCTCCAGCTTTTACGTGATTCTAGAGCCAACATCATGCACGACATTTTACACAGGGTCAGGCAGTCAGGGATGAGCTGCACATGACACTGTATTCTGCTTCCACTCATCTTCAGCATCTTGACACAATGACAGCTGTAAAGAGTCTTTAGAAATCCCTGAACTGGGCTCACATTACAGACATTTCAGGCCAATTTAACCCTGATTTGTTCCCCAAAGACTCTTAACTTGGTTGGTACTGATGTTCGGCCCAGATTATCTGGTAGTGTGAGAGGTTCCAGAGCCTTTCTTGAAGCTCCCCAGCTGCCCGCAGAATAATCGGGAGCTTCCCCGATACTTATCAAACTCATATTTACGATTTACAGTGCGTCGTTTCCGAGCTGAATCACAACAGCCAACGAGAGAGACAGAGCGACCCGAGCAGCTGACAAACATTCTGAGGCTAACGTCAGCTACTGCGCTACAGTTAACAGATATTATAACTGACGGTTGAAATGTCACCTGAAGAAAGGATAAATATCTCATGCTGACCACGTCCCTTTGATCATTTTCTCATCCACATTCATTCTGCCCTCTCCTTATTACAAAATTAGAGCAAGTTGTTGCTCCTCGCCAATCCCTATGAGGACACATGAGAGACATGAGGTGGTGTGTCGTTTCCTCTGGGGCAATAATCTTAATAATATCCTGTAGTGTGTGATTCCCCATTATTTTCTAATCTTGTAGTGTGCTCGTGTTTAAGATTATAGTGAATGATATGTGTGAAGATTCTCCTCATCTTCGTGATGCAACCTGATTTCAAAATACATTTGTCTGAGCCCAGCTTTATTTCACTGGAGCATCTCTCAGCAGCATCATCGGCGGTGGTCAGAAACACATTTAATCAGCTCTGTCTGTGTCGAGAAGACGGGGCCTCCTCCCTCTCCTCCCTCTCCTCCCTTTGACACTGAACCTTTTTTACCCTCTTTGATACACCTGAGAAACCTCATCTTCTGACTCCATTGAACTTGTGAGACATCTCCCCCATCACCACCACCACTGGCAGTGATAGATGATTTCTGAGTGGTTATTAGAAAACTGAATCCTTCGCCTTTGACATGTTGCCACATCACTCACCTTTCACATGGTGGCTGTAACCTGGCATCATTAGAGAGAGCTGGTGGAATATTTGATGTTGGTTATGGAAGCCCAGTCAGACTGGGTGTGTTTGTAGATGTGCTTAATTTGAACATCTAAAATGACACAGAGAACCTCTGTGTCTGTTTCTATATCAGACACCAATTGAGGGTCTTGAAGGTTAGAGGCCAGGCTGTTTTTGCTCTGTTGCTTTTACCCGACAGCTACGTCCGCACCATATGATGCCAGAATTGCTCAATAAACTGGGATGAACCTGATCACTGCAGAATTCGCACCCAGTGAGCTTGACTGTAGGGGAAAGGAGTGTGTTTGGAAAATTGGCAATTCCACTCTCTCCCTCTCTGTCAGTAATTTTTTTGTAGTGCTCCAACAATGTCAATGATCATTACATTTTCTCCAGCTTTCATCAACTCCCAGTGCCCTCTATTGTCCAGATATGACGTCCTTGATGTCTCTCTCTCTCTCTCTCTTGATCTTTGTGTCACACCTCCTCACCCGCTGGATGAGGAGGACATGACACACCCTCCGCCAGCTGCCTCTTTCAGTCTATCACATGTCTCACTCGCTGCTTGAGGCCATCTCCTCTTCTCCTCCGAGTAGCAGCCTGTGGGATGTGGTCATAAGCAAGGTTTTGGCTCTTTGCTTTTTCCCAGCAGTGACAGCTCGGGCTCTGCTCTCCACCATTTAACTGTAATGGCAAACAAAGGCTTCTAATGCTGACATTTGGTTTTTGAAACGTTTCCGTTTGCGTCGGCGTGGCCATACACAGAAGTAGCTCAGTTGTTTAAAACAACACCTGCTGTTTAATCCAAGCAGGGTCCACTGTTGTTGTGTAACTATCCAGAGCACACATTCATAGTCCATCATTATATCATCATCAGTAAGGGAGGCAATGATCCAGATTAAGTTTTCTTTTGTCAGCTTGTTCTCATTCTACCCTTCCTTCACATGTTATAACTGCAGACAAAAATTAAAATTAATAACAATTAAATAACAACAAAGTAAAATATAAATTTTGATGTCAAATGAAAGCTTCTTTTAAAAGAAAAGCTGCACCAACGTTCTCTTAGCCATTGAGGCTGAGAAAGTTCACAAACATGGTGGTAGAAATCAAAGGAAGCAACCTTCATCCACAATGGAAGCAAAGTTATATAAGATGTATTCAAAGCAAAACACAAAACACAGGACAGACACTAATCATTCGATTAACTTCATGTTTCA
Source organism: Hippoglossus hippoglossus (assembly GCF_009819705.1). Taxonomy (NCBI): domain Eukaryota; kingdom Metazoa; phylum Chordata; class Actinopteri; order Pleuronectiformes; family Pleuronectidae; genus Hippoglossus; species Hippoglossus hippoglossus. The sequence continues at coordinate 7,457,739 of NC_047171.1, read as the reverse complement.
ATATTCCACACTTTAAATTCTTCTTAAAATAAATGCTGCTTTGACTGAATTCATTGAACAGATGTGACTGATGAAGTCATTTTCTTTTTTCGTTTTCATTCTACTCAAATTTGATGTCTGCACCTTTCTCATGGTCAAGGGCATTTAATGAATATGACAGAATTTTGACTGAATGTGAAATATAAACTGTGCTCACGAATTGCAAAGCACATGTTTTTTCTATTACAATAAAGATTTATTCCGGCACATTCATGAAATCACAGAACATCAGGGTCAATGCCAGTGATAATTTTGATGAGTACGCATCACAGCGGAACTCAACTTAAGTCAAGGACTTCATCTGAGTCACTGGGCATGTTTTCTCTCAACTTTCCATCCCGAGACGGCAATGAGCTTCCTCCAGGAGACGGAAAAATCTCCGTCCTGCAGTAAAAAAAGAGAACAGCATCATAAAAGTCAACCAGGGGCTTGTTAAATCCACGTACTGTCTGCAGGTCAAGGAAGGAACACGCTGTCTCTGTAATGCAGTGATGACAACTACTGACATTTCAAGGAATTCTATCAAATTCATTAAAATATTGAAGAATTCTTCATATCCAAAACTTATCATGATACTCTGTCGCAGTTGCAGCTGCTGCCTTTACTGTTTGCATTGCAGACAGTACAATCACTTCTGCGCTGCACAATTAAGTGTGTTTTTTGATTTAATGCTTGTTTTAATGTCACAAATATAAATACAAATGCCTGTGTAATTTTGATGAGTACATTAAAATGGTTGGGGACCACCGCATTCCTCAGACACGTTGTTTCCGTCTTTGTATTGGCACCGGCCGCCCAGGACGATTGTGGTCTTGGCCGTCAGGAAACCCTGGAAGCAAGAAGCCTTCATATACTTTATGTCCCTCTTTTTCTGTCCCTAAACTCTTGACGTGTCTTAGCTTCGCCTCCCAGCATCTTGTTTTACTTTCAGGGAGAGACACTTTTGACAGAACTTAGCGGCAAAGTTACACTTTAATGTTTAGAGAAATCATCACACACTATAGCCACTGTAAACTTGTCCATCGGAGATTTATCTGCAGACCCTGCAGCTGTACCCATCACTGTGATTCTCATTCTGTAGCATGGCCACACAAACACATGGGTGAACCTTAGGAATACTGTTTTGATTCAATCCTTCTTCCTGTTCCTTCTAACTGTCTCGTGGTGCAGTGAGGTAGGAGTCAGCACCGTTCACTCTCCGTTGCAGAGCAGTGAATCATGCTTGAAGATAATGAAGAAGGAGGGCATCGTGAGTCATCCATCAGAGGCTGGGCAGTGATTTTCCATTTAGCTCTGTCTCTCTAGGTTGGACCTCACACAATTAGCACCCTACCACCTCCTCACAATCCCTCCAGAATAATGTATGAATCACAGGAAATTGTCAGGAGAATTGTTTTGGGATGACTGTCTGTCAGCATCTCGTGGCCGCCGGCCCTCCTCGCTTGTCATGTCGAAAGGAATCTGAAGACTTTCACAAATGCACATCACAATACATGAAGCATCACACACTCCCTGCAGTTTTGAGCACAATAAAAGGAGACAGTTGAGCTAATGTACGCATCTGTGGTTTTGATCTATCCAACATGACAGCTCGGATATCGTTAGGTAGCCGTTGCAGGATTTCCTTAAATAGTGGTGTCGTGTCTCATGCAGAGCAGATGGCCAGGTCGCCCGTTCCCTCGACGATATCGGCAATTCAATTAATCCCTACATCTGTTTAGTTAATTAAGGATATTTGCTCCTCAGCTGGTTTGGCGATGGCTGGTCAGCTGGCGGCTAAACCCACGTCGCTTCCTGTCCTCTTTGATTGCTGATTATAAGCCTGGTCCGACTGGCTGGAGTCAAAACCATATATTTGACTCCAGATCTGTATTCGCCTCTACTCATTCCCCCCCATGTCTTTTCATTTTCTCATTGCTTCTTCATTTAAAAGATGTTTTTTACTTTAAAGCCTTGACTTTTCTTTTGATTATTTTCACAGGAAGAAAAATCAAGACTTGTAGGGATACTATATATTGGATGGTTTGTAAGGATATAAATAGGCAGTTTCATAATGTTGAAACGATACAATATTTTTCTGATATCACAATCAATATACGATCAATATGAAACAATATTATAAAACCCATTTTCTAAAATTGGTTATATCTATATCAAATCACAAAAAGCCACTAAAATATGATTTATTTTTTTGTTTTGTTTTGTTCAGTCTTGACTTAATCTGTATTTAAATTTATTGTAAGACCTCTTGTCTTTGGAAATTTAAAATGGCAGTGAGGTTTGTGGTATTTTCTGAGTATCTTATCTCGTCTTTCCTAAATCCAAAATAATTCCACACAACAGATTTATCCCCACTCACTTTTGCATCCATACATTTTATTGTTGCTCATTGAATAGATATATTTATCCAGATCGCCGAAGGTAGTTTGAAGATATTTTGTGTTATAGACATAATAATCCTCAAACGTTGATCACAAAGCTTCTTGAAGATAAATGTATGTTGCAAAAGTCTTTCTTCCTCATGAAGCACATCCCCGCAACCACCAACAGTTTGAATGTTGTCATCTCCCCGAGCCACCGGAATCCTTATTGAATTGTCTGCTGTCTCATTTGTCTTCCATCTTCTAATCCTACCATTTACTGGGTCGTTGGCTTTGGGGCTTTGGGAAAAAACATCCAATCCCAAAAGATCTTGGAGAAGTCATAGAAAATGATTTAATAAATAGTTTGTGGCTTTGAAATCATTATGTTTTAAACATGGTCTGTGTATTTTGCAGTGCAAAGCTTGAACAGACATGCAATCACTCAGGTATGGTTATAATAAGCTTCTGCAGTTAGGTTATATCATTATTGCCTGGAGTGATACCCACTTGAGGTACAATTGAGAATTCATACATATGCAAAATGAAGACTGTGCGGGGAAAATTCTGCATTCAATAATTAAGATTCGATGCTATTTAAAGCTTTGAGTACAGAGGGGTAGTGATTATGTGTGGAACAGTGGACCAGTTCAGCCTGTGGTGCATACAGTACGTCTGCAGGCTACAGTGAAATGTAACCGCACACAGAAAAAGTTCAGGCTTCTACTTCTGGCAGTTGTTTTTGAAGGGCTCTTAAAATAACTATTTATACCGGCTTAGGGTGAGCTTACAGGCTGAGTGCAAGAGTTCTCTGACAAGAGAGGAGCAGGAGTGGCAACATAAAGCGCAGGAGGAGCAAATGCAGGCGATGCTTCCTATACACCAGCTTCTGCATTGTGGAAGGAAAGCGATTTTCCACCTTCCTGCTGAGTGCTAAATTAAACCATGACAGAATGAGTCAGGCCAGCTTGGATATCCATGAATGAGTCAGCGCTGAGCAGTGTGTGTTGTCCAATAACAGTGTCATTAAATATCTGTCTCTGAGCAAATGATTGTTTCACCACTTGGATTGTGTTGGGTCACCAGAAGAAAGTCTGTGTAAATGTTAAAAAGAAAGAAGAGCAAATTGACTCCATGTTTCATTGTGGTTGTATTCTAGGAGGAAATATTGCTCAATTTACTTTTGCTCGAACCTATTGTAGGATACATTATGGCTGATACATTGATAATCCACAATAAAACAGGTAACTGGTTTTGTTGTGTTGTAGCTTATCACTGTAGGCCTATTTTTGACTCAAGCCATGAAGCCTCCTTCTTCACAGGTCCAATAAATTTGTGCCCGAACCTAAAAAGCCCCAGAAATGTTGTCCAAAACCTGACCATGACCCATTATCTGAAAGCTGAGACCTGGAACTGTGCACAACCGAGAAACACTGAGAAACTTTTTGTCTTACCCAATGTTACTTTAGCAGACTTCTCCCCTGTGCCCTGTCGTGATGCATATAATCCATCTTCTCATAAAAAAATTATTATCCTGTTTACTGTTATTCTTCTTTGCTGATTGAAATAGCAGCGTGGCTAACTTCATCCAACTGTGATTAGAATTGACATTAGGTTTTAAATCACTTTTTCTTAACAGGAAAAAATACACACACCGATCAGATAAAAACTGTTTTCCATTTTATTTCATTGGCGGATTGTTGTAAAGACACATATAATAATAACTAACTTAATTATCCGCATTATAATCACAAATTTATTCGCAAATTTTCGGGTTTACCTTAATGTGCATATGTACAAAAAGAGTGAGAATACACTCTGTTATCACACCCATCAATCCTTGAAACAAACTGAATTAATGACTTTATATCGATATTCTAACACCCGGTCTCTCTCCTCCTTTGTTTCTTGTTCTCCAGGGTCACGTTTTGCCACCTTCCCTTTCAGAGTAAATGGCTGTACGTGGGGACGGAGCGTGGAAACACACACATGGTCAACATCGAGTCCTTCATTTTGTCCGGATACGTCATCATGTGGAACAAGGCCATAGAACTGTGAGTAGCTAACGCTCAAAGTGCTGGAGATCACCAAAACAGTGGTAACAGCTGTGGTGATGACAGTGATGCTTTCTAATGTAATGATCCTGGTGGTGGTTCTGCGGAGGGCACTGGTTCTTACAGTACATGGACAGTGAAATATTGAGTGGCAGTTAACTTGGTCCTCTGCCTTCTCTCTAAAATATGATTCATCAGTGGTGACAAACAGAAAGTTTACTTGTCTCAAGAAATCTTTGAAAGCTAAACTCTGTTGTGCCTTTCTAAACTAAACAAGCTGTACCTGTGTTGCTAGTGTGCAGTTTTCAGACCCTGGAAATGTCATTGATCATTATTTCCTGGTTTAAACCTCAGATGCAAATGGGTAAACAATGTTTAAATGCAGACACTGAAGATTGGCAGTTATTTGGGGCCTAACAACATGTAATAATATGGAGAGAAGCAATCACCAGAGGGATTTCATTGGTTTAGCATTAGGTGAATATGTGGATGGTTTGTTTCGCTGTAATCATGCTTCAGATTGACAATTAAAGGCACCGTCAAGTGTACAAATTGGGCGCAGCTCCGTTGAACGCCTGTTTGTTTCTTTTGGTTTCACCCACCTACACGCTGTTCATGTGGTGTTACCCTGACAAGTCCCCTGCTGCAGTGTCAGTCACAAGTCACTTTCGTAGCGAACCAGCTTGTTGCCTTGTGACAGCCCAAACTGGGGAGAGCAGTCACAACACTGGTGTTTCTGTGTGGGAGGTCTGTCTGCCAATCACTGCTTGAGTCTCGGAGGCCAAGACAGTGTTTGAGATTTGAGCAGAACATTTTGGTTTGCTGATTCCTTGCTGCAGGGAGGACTCTCCATTTTAGAGTTTTTTAAATAGTCAAAAAATGTGTGACAGGAATTTTCAGTTATATGTTGGTACTTGTACTTTGTTAATCAAAAAAGGTGTTTTTCATAAAAAAAAACACTGCTACATTAACATTTTATAACATCTTTATGAAATAATAATAATAATAATAATAATTTGACTTACATAGCCAGTCCTGCTAAGGCTTTGTCTCCTTTAGTCTTAAATCTGGACTCTGAAATAGTTAAAAGACTTAGAATGGCAAATGTGAACAAAATAGCAGCAGCACTACACAGTGGGTGTTTTACTGTGTAAAAGAGATGCATTTAGAAAACAATTGTATGTATAATCACATTTCAGACAAAGAGGTGGATGAAGTTGGGAGATCACATTTACAATCTGTATTATGAACAATCTATAGTTTGTTCTGTTTGAGCTTGTGAGACAACGTATAATGTATTCTACATTTTCTAACCGTCAGCACTCTGCACCTTTCTGAAGTGGAGTTCATGAGAAGTTGAACTAGTAAAGAGAGAATCTTCTCTCATCAACACACACAGCGACTGGGGAGTTTCATAGTTTGGCTGGGGAGGTTTTCTACCAAACATGAATAGGGATGAGTGGGGACTCTGTTGTTTCTGTGGTGGAACGTCGAGTGTGCAAAGGAGAAATGATCCACTCTGCTGTTTACAAACAGCAGAGTGAGAGTCATTCAGTGAGTGAGTGAGTGAGTGAGTGAGTGTGTGTGTGTGTGTGTGTGTGTGTGTGTGTGTGTGTGTGCGCGCATGCGTCCGCGCGTGCGTGTGTGTGTGCGCCATCCCAGCGTTTGTTTGTGTGCCAGCGGTTCACAGATGCATTAATTGAACACTAACCAAAGTATGCTCTCTGGAAAAAGAATCAATTATAGCGACAGTTCAACTGGGGCCAATGTTCCCAAACAGGAGGGCCGTGGCTCTCATTGAAATTCAAATGGGTTCGCAATATATTTAATGCACAATTTCATCTTCAGGAGATTAATTCCAAAATGAGATATTCCAAAATGAGATGCAAGGGGGAAATGGAAGAAAACACAGCAGCCTTGTGCGCATCCTGCTGCAGTTCATAGATCCCTCTGATGAACAGAATTATGTTTACGCCTGGCATCATGTCAGTCATAGTCAACACTGCTATGTTTGGCTGTTTCTTCCACTGAGATTGTCAAATAAAGAAAAAGCTCTCAGCGTCCTCCTGGTCCAACCTCTTTTCACTGAATAAGTACTGTTAAAATGCAAATGAGCTATGCAGATACAGACCGTACGTGGAAACACATGGCAATAGAAACCCTATAGATAACATTAAACATATGCAAATGAATGGATTGTTATGGTCTGACAAAGGTTCACATACATTCACACATTGTCCTTGTTTTTCTTTTTTGTTTAAAGCATGGCCAACATTTCTATAGTTGTGTTTAGGAACCCCTAAGTATAAGGTTAATAATAGTTTATTGTCTTGGTAAATGTGTAATATAACATGCACGTGACAAGATCCTTTTAATTTTCTCTATATTTTACCCACCATATAAGAGACAACCTCATGTTCACCAGCCGCCAGGTCCTGTGACGATGTGGCAGGTTGGGTGAAAATAGCCTGTGAAGTAGCTGCTACAAGAATCGAGGATCAGATCAGAGGTGGCACTGTCACTGAGCTGAAGTCGCTATGGAGACACAGTCATGAACACTGCAGTCAACATGTCTCAATGTCATGTCCTCAGGCTGAAGAGATGTTAAAGAAAAGCTCGCAGTGTTTCTAAAACTGATTTCAGCAGTGTGGTAATTCGAAGTCAATAATGTCAACCCTCTGACGCTATAGAGAACTCTGTTTCACACAACTCAGTATTTGTTAGGTTATTTACTCCACCTCGGTCATTGGTGGACACTAGATCGAATATATTCATGTTAACATCATATAAACGATACAACTGAATGAAATGTCTTTCTTTCAAGCGCAGAAATATTGCAGAATATATGGTTGGAAGGTTACACATGAATTACTTGGGATTAAAGTGCTCTGTCCATACAAACAGGAAACAGCAGACATAATAAAAGAGTTGTCAGCATTGTACTATATTTATGATATGTGAATAATTATAATGGAATATAAATTCAATACATAGTGCGTTGCCACTCTGCTATTCGTAAAGCTACAGTCGGTAGGATTTCAAAAGAGAGAGAGAGAAAGATATAATTTAAACGAATACAACTTCCAGACACCTCCTCCATTTCCACTGAGCTGTGCTCAAGCAGTGATTGAAACCTGGTCAGACTCTCCTCCTGCCTCTGATTGGTGGTTTAGAAATGGGAGCGTTGGATTCTCTAAATTGCATTATGTCTCTGCAAGGCATCCTCAGGGATCTGATGATTTAAGGCTTGTCTAAGGCTTCCAAGGTGCGGTTGCCTGTGAATACACAGAGGGTAACTTTGCGGCTGCAGGTAAGAGGAAAAGATTGATGAGCTTACTGGCGGTGTCTCCTTTCCGGCGCTGACCCCAAATCTGGAGCACTGGCCAGCTCGCTCTTAGTTTTCACTCAGTGTCAGGATGCCAATGAGTTCATTTGTAAACATTAACACACAGACAAAACTTACGGGTTCATTAAACAGCCACGTCCTCCAATGACACTCAAAACTCCCAGTCATCTGCGACAACATAACTCCACCCCCCCGAGCCTGACAGCCATGCAGGACAGCCAATAAGAACCTTTATTGTAAATGTTTCTTTCTGCACATTGAACTGTAGAAACTGTATGATTATATACATAGAAGTGAAAGTATTTGTTATATAATAGCAATAGCAAATCGTTTGCCCCTGCTGCGCTGTAGTAGCACATAAACACCTGCTCAGAGACACAGTCTTATTTCATTATTTCCCTCTCTCTGACTCTTCAGAAATATTGTCTCCTGAGCTGAATGCACAGCTAATCCTCAGTGGATATGAAGGAGGGGAACAACATCCTTAGCTCTATAGTGTTATAGTGTTGACTTTCAAAGGAAAACATGAAAACAAAGTTGTCAAAAAATGTCAAAAAAGAGGAAAATGTTGGCTGCTTGTTTGAAATGTCTTTGTCTCTGTTTACACTAGGTGAAAAGGATTATGGGTAGACTATGGGCTGAGAAAGAGCCAATAAGGAAGCTAGCTCAGGATGCAGCTGAGTGGCTGAGCTGTGTTCTATAAGCAAAAATGTGGGTGTTGTGATTTCATCATTTCTGAGCAGTTGCATGTCTTCTTTCTTCCTCTTGCTCCTCGGTGCACGTCTTACCCTGAATACCTCAACATTATCTGAGCCGAGACTTATAGACACCAGGTCAGCGGATGGCTAAAGTTCAACAATTACACACGACCAGATTTAGGAAACGGGAAAATTCTCTTCATAGATTCACATTACACAAAACTAATATCAGGAACACAGAGATGCTGTAGATGCACATTCAAATCTACGTGTTTCTGCTCAACCAAACAAAAGACTATCATAGAGGAATTAAGAGATTATCAATAAACTGTTAACATTAGAGTTGAGTCGGTTTTTAGGTTGTCTCTGTGGCTGTGGCTCAGGAGGTAGCGGAGAGGATCATGTACTAATCAGGTCGGGGGTTCAATCCCCAGCAACTCCAGTCTGTATTACAAATTGTCTTTGGGCAAGATACTAAGCCCCAAATACCTGAAGGCTGTGCTGACAGTGTGTGAATGGTGTATGATTGTGTGCGTGAGTGGGTGACTGCAACTTGTAATGTAAAGCAGTTGGACTGGCCGATAAGACTGGAAAAATACTAAGTAAATACAGTCCATCTACCTAATGTTGTGTATCTAATAATAGATATACAACTACACAATACGTTTGCATGTTTAGACATTGCATTGCCTTCTGACATCTCATTTCACATCTATAACAGATGGAAATGTACAGGAGACATCACAATGTGGTATAAAGCCTCTGCATGTGATGCCATTTGAATATTACTCACTATACAATTCAAACATATCACATCCTTGACATCTCTGCAGCTGACATGCTTTTCCTGCCTTGTCTTCCTCCTCCCTAATCTGTCACATTGATTATTTTGTCTCTCCTGTGATTGGTTGCCATGGCTCCACTGGCCCCGCTTCAGCTCAAGGTGTCTGTGCATTTGTGTGTGTGTGTGTTATCCGCAGCCACATATACATTTTTTTTCCATATCCTGAAAATATTTCTTCTGCTCTTCCTTTATAACTCTCAGTTGTATTATAACATTTCCTGCCTCCTGACAGCTGCAGTTAAAATAATGGCTTAATTTTGGTGATTTTACTGTTGTCTATTAATCTATAAAGCATTCATCTGTGCAAAAGGGAAATAAGTCTTTTTTTCAAACCTAGTTACACAACAGATAATGTTGTTTACCTTTGTCTTCGAGATTATTTGTTAACTAGCGCAGGGACACAAGTATTGTAAATGAAGCTTTCACACTTCAATAGCAGCAGCAGTTCCATTTCAGCTTGATGATACTTTTCTGGCATTCAACGTCCCAACTAGCACTTCCTCAGATTTGTAAACTATCAACCACAGAGACAGTGGGGACAGAGGACAGACAGAGGACGTGTGCCATCAGGTCTGAGGATCTTTGCAGTTAAGTCAGTCCCGAGCATTGTCTCTTTCTTAAATCCATTGGGTTTTTCATCAAAGGGGAAAGCTGTGGTGATCGCTTCCCTTCCTTTCGATATGATATCCATCTGGGCTGTGACCAGCTCCAGATCCTGCTGGTTAATGTGGAGAAGCTCTCAAAGGCTCTCCAATGAGGCTCCATCTCAGTTTTGGAGGAGTCTCTTAATGCAGCAATTACACACATCCATTATAAAACTTTAAAATCTCAGAAAAAAAAGCATTGAACTTGAAATGTGATTATTCCAAAACTACAGATGACATCAAAAAACTAATTTAAGTTTAATATATGAGACCCATTTAAAGTTTGAATAAAGTCTATAGCACAAAGTATGAAGAGGTAGACTCAGCTTAACTCTGGAAAGTACTACTGGCACATTCATTGTTAGAGTTTTGTATTCAGATGAAAGCAACAGAAAGAAAGAAAGATTGATCGATTTTTTGGAGTTTAATACATTTCAGCAGTACATGCAGCCTCACAGCTAGACAGAAGTAAACACACTATTTATAAGTAAAATAATTGTTTTCTTCTAGCCTCCTGATTTGATTTGTGTGCTTTTCAAAAAGCACACAGAGTCACTGAGTCAGTCAGGAACTCAACTCGATTCACACATTCTCCTCCACAGAGTGATGACTTTCATTAACCAAAGAAAACAACCTTACTTATACAATAGCAAGCATTTGTCCCCTGGTCATATCCGCTGTATCCAAAACTCAATAACTGCTGCAAATATTTTCTCTTTGACAACTTAATATTTAGTTTTTGTTCTCATTAACTCACACTTATTACTGTGTGTGTGTGTGTTGTATAGGTTTGTTCATGTACAACTTATTGTTTAGGGTCAAATGAGCATATGCTTGTTACGTCAGAATTTGGGCATCAGCTGAATGTGTTATTAGTTCTAGATGGCTTGTGCAGCCAGATTTACCTGTTGTTGCACTGCAGATACTGGACAGGTCTCGTGTGTCGTGGATGTTTTGGTGATATCTTTGCATTTTGCTTCTTAGATTGTCGAACGGGAAGATATTGAGTTGTTTTTATCGCCCTGCCACAGCAGGCATAACTAAATGGCCAGTTATGAACGTGTCAGTCACACTTTACCTCACCTTCCCACATCAGCTCACATTTCAGTCGTTATGCTGTTGGGGCTGCTGCAGTGAAGCTGGCCGCTGACCAAGTGGTTCTTGGAAAAATCTTTTTTATGCTGTAAGTTTTGGGAGAGCATTTGATTAACTCAAAAGCAAGACGTCTCTTTTCTTCTGCATTAGTCTTATTTGTCACAATCCCATATGATACTGACAGATGATGTGGCCGTCTGAGTTCAATTTGGCAAAGATATTTGTCTTCTGAGTCCATTTTATTATAATAATTATACTGTATATTGTTATTGTATTAGAATTCAATTTGTAACACTATCATATAGGTTCATGATATAATTATTGATGCATCAAAGTCCCCCTCAGGTGAAAATCAAGTTTTTGAACATGTAATACTTTCCCCTGTGTGCCTTTCAGAAGATATAAGATTTATTTTGAGTGAAAAGTCAACTCCATAGCTGACTTTTAATAACAAGTACCTCAAAATTGTGCTTAAGTTAAGTGCTTGAGTAAATGTACTCAGTTCCTTCCCACCCTTGATACTTTGCTCTTTGTCTGGTTATTGCAGTTAGGTTTTAAATAAGAGCATAAGTAGAATTGACTTTTCATACGTTTAAAAAATCAGAGCGACTGCTGGGTCTCGAGAGTGTAGTGATGATGAGCTCTATGTGCAGCTCCTAATTATCTCTGTGTGCAGCCTTATTTCCTCATGCGCCACACAGATTTTTTAATGAAAAACACAGTGGAACATACTTTTTTGCATCAGTGCAGAGGCAAGAAGTGTTCTCTGTATTTAACTGTCACTGTAGTGTGGTACTGCTGGTTGCAGCTTTCCTTCTCTAAAAGTGACCTGCAATGATTTAGCCGGAGCAAGTTGAGCCCGACCGTGGGACCCAGTCCTCAGAACCCTGAAGCTGCACCACCACTGCTGCACAAAGAGCTGTTCATCTTTTATTCAGAGTTTAGTGGAGCTCGACTCAGGTATGCAGAATCTCCAACTGGTGTCTGTTGTCCTCACAATCAATGAGTCCCAGCCACCACTGCTACAGAGGGGCATGGTCACCTGTTTATTCAAAGTGTATTAATATTGAACACAAATCACACCAAATTCGACACTGCACTTCCTTAGGCCCTTAATAAAAATGACACATGCCAAGTGAGAAGCTGTTAAGATTGGAGATGTGTTTCACATTCAGACAGACAGATATTTTTAAATCATTAGATAGTCAGACAGACCAATATTGTAGATAGATGGATGGAAAGACAGATGCTGTGGATTATTTAAAGGAAATAACAATTTTAACACTTCTAAAATATGTATATACATATAAGATTTGGATGCCGGTGTTCTCTGATGAAAGCAATGGATGAAGTATAAAGTATTCTCTTCTATACAGTGCTTGTTAATGTCATTCTACCTTGCAGCATGTTATAAACTATGCTTTTGGACCGAACAGGGAAATGTGACTTGTATGCAAAGTGTAAAACTGAATAATAACTCATTAGTCATTGCTTCCACGTCCTCTCCAAACAAAGAGATATGGGTCTTTTTCATCTCTCTCTTATGTCTCCCTCTCATCACAGAGCAACTAAAACTCATCCAGGACCTGTGGTTCATTTGAGCGACAGCCCAAAGGATGAAGGCAAGGTGAGTAGGCTGATAAAAGAAACACCACAGACACCTCCTGGTTCTCCTCGAGCACCAAATCTTAACCTGATCACTTTCTGAAACATAGAGCCCCCCCAACCTATTTCCCTGTGTTAACTCTTGCCTTTAGTCAAATCCCTTCCTTCATCTGTCATTCAACCTCCTCCTGCTGTCACTGCATTCCCATCCTTTCTTCTGCCTATTGTCTATTTCCTTACATTTTCCTTTTCAAGTCTCACCTCTCACTCTCTCAGCTCTTCTGAGTGGCTTACCCACCGCACACCATTCTCTCTATAGTATCTCTCCTTGTTGCTCTCATGTTCTTTCCCCCCGTCCCTCGGGGTCTTCACATACACACGCAGATGATTTGAAGTGCGAGGGACTTGCAGGTAATATCTTCTGAGGACGGTAGAGTTTTTCAGGGTCATGTCGCAGTCAGATTGGCAGGAAAGGTGTCAGGCTGAGGTTGCTGTAAAAAGAGAGGTCGTTGAAGAGCATATTGATTTTTCTCAATGGATTTTTCTGCCTTTGGGTCAAACCAGACTTGACAAGCTGTGAAGACATAAAGACGAGTGAGGAGTTTGCAGCTGCTCTCGCTCACTGTAGTCACAGTACAAAGGAAGAAGTGCTGTGTGTAGCATTAGGAAATGGTATTAATGTAATTTAAAGACTAAAGATAGATACAGGATTCTACAAGTGTTCCTATTTCTCAAAGCTTTTGCTTTTGCTTATTATTCACTTTTAGTTGTGGTAAATATAAAGCCGACAGTTCCAGCTTCCTAATTACGACTGGGGTCTGACAGCAGGGAACAGACATTAATACATATCAAATTCATTTTCATTGCTCCACAAGAAACTATACGCTCGTACTAACTGTTGTAAATTATGCAGGAACCTTCGCTTACAGTAGCTCAGCCTCGCAATTCCAAAACAGCTCAGAGAATTTCAGGATACGGTAAAATAAAATGTTGGGTTGTAACGTATGTGTTAAAAATCCATCACAAAAGTTATTTCACACATAGTACAGACTCCCTGGCCTGGTACCAACATTTGGTGTATATAAGGATCAGTTAAATAGCCATTAACTAAAATTCAGGTGACCACAAATATGACTTTGATTTATGTTGCTCCATTTCTGCTGTATCACATAATCCATAAAGATTTTGGAAACCACCAGTATGTAAGATTTACAATTTTATGACTTTGTGTGATTTTTAACTTTTCCTGCAGCCTAGTCATCAAAAATAAGTTAAGAGACTTAGAGCTACAATTAAATATCGTTGGCGTTTTGAGTGTCTGTATTTTTCATTGTTTATTTGTCGTGTTACTGAACAAATTCGAAATCAGTTAATCTAGAAAATAACTGTTGGCAAGCAGACTGAAGCGGCAGCAGAAAAAGACGTAGAAAAAGGTCTGACTGATAACATTAATAATGTCCCCGTACACTTAAGGGACCCAGTCAATTATGTGAGTGAATCAGCAATACTTTTTTTTATATTAATATTAACTATGCTAATTTTCTTGTGCTTTTGAATGAAAAGCACATTTTCTCCTGAAAATAATAAATCCTCTTTTTTCAAACTCTCCAAACACTTTTTTGTGGAAGACGGATTAATAATAAAATATTCACTGCATGTCAAAGCAGATCTGTATCCAGATATGACGGTGTGTGCTCTTTATGGATGTGTTCACAGGACACCTTCATTCATCCTACCTGCTTGTTTACATTTGTAACTGTTGCCAATGTAAAGCTTAAAGGTGTCAGGGAAGTTACTAGTTTTCCTTTTCCACCTCGCCTGCCCTCGAACTTCTCGTCTAAGATTTCACACACGTCTCCTCTCAGCAGGAGATTTGTTTCCTCCGCTCGGTCTTGCAGGCTGTGCTCCTCCAACATTACTCTCGATCTCTCTCCTCTGATCTGTGATCATACTGCGTTGCCTTTTCTCTCTCCTTCAAACGATGTTGTAGTGTGCAGGTGTTTTTGTGAGGTTGTTGTTGTTGTTGCCCTTTTTCATCTGTTATGTGCGACAAGACATGTGTATGTGAACTAGTAACAGGTATATATACGTATTTCTGCGCATGTATAAATCAATAAATATACGTGTGTCTGCAAGTATGGCAGAAAGCAGACCCACACAGGTGTTTAAATAAATTCTATAGAATCTCAGTGATACATGTTTGAGGTCTGAACTTCCAATCCTGACAAACCATAAAACTCACAGGCAGGCAGCTGAGAAACAGTATTTTTTTCCTCTGTGCTGTTGTCAATATGCTCTGCTCTTATATCTCTCTCTCATTCCTTGTCACTCTCCCCTCTGAAGCTGCTTATAGGGTTTGAGAGCGGGACGGTCGTACAATGGGACCTCCGGTGCAAGAAGGCTGACTTCAGAATCTACTACGATGAGGTGAGTCTCCCCTGTGCACTCCTCTTATCACCAACTTGAGTGAGAATTTGGCAAAATTTAGAGTCGTGCAAAAGTGAATCATGTGGACACAGACGTACGTGAGTGATGTAGGTAAATATTTACAAACCTTCCATGACTACAGAATCCTGTGGAAACAAGGACTTGTCTTTGTTGTTATTTCCAGGTGAAGGAAATAACAGGTGAAGAATGTAGTTGCAAAAAGTGCAAAACAAGATCAGACTGTGTTTGGTGATGTTTAGCTTGTGCAGCCTCGCTGTTAAATCTGCAACAACAACAATAATTCAGATATTCAACTGATCAAGACAAAAGTCAGAATAAGACACTGCTGTTTAAACAACATTTTCGGATGACCTTAACCTGCATAAGGTATATACTCAGAATTAAGATGTGGAGTATTGTGGCCTTAGTTGCATTATTTAGACATGTTATACTGTAGCATCATGCATTAAACTATTTCAGGTATTTGGGTTTTCAGACAGAAAATTAGGAATATGAAGCAACTCATCATCATAATCAAAATAATGTCTCATCCAGAATAAGGTAAAAATGCAGATTATTGATGTCCATGTAAGCGTAGTTAATTTCAAAAGGTATATAGATATATGTTAAACATTATAATAAAAATTATGAAGCCATTCTGTTAATGTGGCAATTAATAAAGTTCCAGGCAAAATGATGATCAGCACATTTCCTGCTCTTCCCTTTATCAGGTTTAGAAGCCTCAGTGAAAATGCACATTGTGAAATGACACAGCTAAAAGTAGAGGAAACAAGTCTTAATTGAATAGCTTCAAATTGGTCTAATTTTTGCCTATTCAGTATTTCTACACACACACACACACACACACACACACACACACACACACACACACACACACACACACACACACACACACACACACACAGACACACACACACATTCAGGTACATACACAACCACTGTCAAACACACACATCTGCTGATTTAATCTGTTTGTTTTTTTAACCTCTGTGGCCTCAAACCCAATTTGCCCCTTGGACAATTTCGCCTCATAGAGCTGATCTTCTGCATCTCTCATCTCTTGTCACCTCTCCCGTGAAGAGTCACATCCTGCTCACATTCATTAAGATGGTCTCATGTGCATCACCTCCAGCGTAGCATGGCATCTCTGTGTCACACCTCTTCAGCTGAGTACAAATAAAACAACAAAGACGAGGACAGCAGTGCCAAACTTCAATATGTTATACTTGTGCTCATGTTGGTTAACCATGAATTGCATTGCACAGTATTGTTTATTTTATTTGGCTTTTCTGTTTTGCTCCTGTTGCTGTTGTTTACCTTTTATTTTCTTTTAAAAAAAACACTGCAAATTCACAGTTATGCAGTTAGTGAAGGAAATGATCTGTAAGTAGAAACTCTTGGGGTTTAGTTAAGTTGTATCTCTGTCGTTGGCACAGGCCATCCACTCCGTGAGCTGGCATCATGAAGGGAAGCAGTTCATGTGCAGTCACTCAGACGGCAGCCTGACCATGTGGAACCTCAGAAACACCACCAAGCCATTCCAGGTCACCTACCCTCACGGTGAGATTCACACCCACACCACTACACTGGTTTTATTATTAAACAGAATCAAGCCTTTATGTTCCGCAAGCTGGAAAAACTGGGTCACTGGGCTGCTCACTGACACAACAGACAGAAGTGATACATCATTTAGGATAAATCTTAAATTGAATCAATCTATTGTCTTACAAATTAATGGTGAACTAGTTGTCTATGGGTTGAGATTCAAACAGTAATATGGCATAAAAAAGTCTGTTATGTAAATATAGTCTAAACTTCTACTTAAGGGAAAGTAGATTCAATAGAAGATCACAGAGCAGTGTGAATCCAAGCCTTTTACTGGTGGTAATAAAACACTGATAGTGGACATTTTGTGGACTGTCCCAGTTGCCCCATATGATTACATTACTGCTGCCATGTTGTAGCTGCCAGCAGAGGTGATCTACTGGACAGATTACAAAAGATTTATGAGTACCCACACATTTTTAAACACAGGCCCCAGGTTAAAAAATATCAGAATTCCACTTTAATGGTCAATGTAACTATCTACTTATATGGGGGGGGGGGGGGGTTGGGGTTTGTCCCTGTGGAATACATCATGCTGTGTATCATAGACGCTGGTACTGTCTGTGGCTCAGAAATTAGAGCGGGTCATGCACTGACCAGAAAGTTGGTGGGTTGATCCCCAATTCCTTCTGGAGTGTCCTTGGGCAAGACACTGAATCCTGCACTGCCCCTTCCCTCGTGTGTGATAGATAGTGCAGAATGTGTTTGTGAATATGTGAACGGTTAACAGTTCTGTTAAGCCCCTTAAATGGATATCTAGACTAGAAAAGTGCAATTATAAATGCAAACTATCGAATCCTTGGAGTCACTCCTGGTTATCGTGGCTTCGTGGAGCAGTGCAGCTGTGTAGAGCCATCAGCTCCGTATTATTCACACCAAGCTCTTTGCCAAGGGTCTTCACATTGAGAGTGCATGACAAAGCAAATCTGGCTCTGAGTTGAGAATAGTGGGTTGAATGATTCCCTCTTTAAACCTAATCCTAAATCCTCGTCTGCCAATTTATCTTCCCTTTGTTTCCTCCCTTCCCTATCACTCTTATGATGTCAGATATCTGGTGGTGAATAGTTCTGCTGTGATCTGTGATCTCAGGGCAAAAGAGTGAGGCAAGAGGGGGGGGATGTGGTCGATGAATGTTGAGGACGGCACAGCAGTTCCTAAGACCTGGTTAAATACCAGCAGATTGTTTACATAGCAGATAAAGGAAAAGGACAGAAGCAACTGAACATGAACAGAGGTGAATTTAGACAAAGAAGGAATATAAACCGTAAACATGTCATCTCCCTTTATTCTAGTTCTAAATAAATTAAGTGGTCGAACCCTGCAGTCTGAGCATCACGCCCCAAAACCAACGTGTGATACAAATGCTTTCATGCTGTCATTTACTCTGTATTGACTTTTTTCTCTTCATGCGTTGTTTGCTGGACACGGTTGTTGTGCTCAGATGTTGTGCTGTGAGCTAGAGGGAGGCAGGAGGCCTGCTGTCCATCCAGCTGTAGGTTCTTCAATAACAACGTAAAATAACTTCATCACCTGAGCATATTCCAATAACACTGACAAAGCCACACCACAGTCAGTTATGGAATTCATCCAGCTTCCCATTACTATATGCATTATAGTGCACTATACTGCTTTTAGAGGCATTTCTTAGTTGGTTTTCATCATGACAATAAATCTGCGACTGTATTATTTTTAATAATGTCCACATGGGGAGTCTATGTACCATTTAAATTAGGCATTGGTATAGATAAAGCTGAATATTTTTTGTTTTAAATGAAGTTCAGAAAACATGAAAAGTATGTATGTTGGTCGGACTATCATAGCAGAACACAATTACAGAGACACCAGGTTGAGATTTATGTATTTAATAATAGACGATAAGTTGTACAGGATAATACGAGGATAATCTGATACTTGATTCTTCAGAATGCACCTTCCTGCAATCTGGGAAAACATCAGGCTCGGGTCGGGTTAAAGACACAAAAACAGAATGGGTGTTTTTCCTCTGAGCCTTGGTTCGGGTTCAGACAGAAAATTGCTGCTCCGGCCACACTCTAGTTTGAGCACACAAGTGTTTGGTAAAAGATGTACTATGCAAATCCTGAGCAATTATGTCTTTTGTATTGAAGTCATTAAGTTTTCCTTTATTCTTTATTTTCAATGAGTAAAAAATAAGGTTTCAACCATGTTACATTGTGTTTTTTTTTCAGATCCACTGGGTTTATCATGAGGACTGTATTTGAAATTGCTTCATTCCATTTTGTAAAAGCAGCAGCAGCAGCAGCAGCAGCAGCAGAGAAAAGCCTTGCAGTTCAGAGTCATGTTTTCAGAAGGTGCTGGGCTTTTGACCGTGAGGTAGAAACCCAAGGTCCCTCTGCTTTCCAGCCGAGAGACTTCCTCTTTCATATCAAAATAAATCATTTCATTGTGTGAAGCAGCTGAAAAACAACTCTCAGTCTGTAATGTGCTAACTCTGATGTTGGTCTGCCACTCTGACGTTTCCTGAGAAGAAGAATTGGAAATATTACACAGTGATAATAAGAAAGTATCGAGGGAACAGGGACAAAATCACTTTTTTCAATTTCTGATCGGGGTTGTGTCTCTGGAACTGTGTCATTGTGACTTATAATGAGACAAACAGTGTTAGTCACTATTGTTACTTTATTAGTACGGCCTGGGAGGATAGGGCTGTGAGTCTGGAGTGGTGCAATGTCCATTAAATAATAAAGCTATTAATGTAGTGATGCAGAATTGAATCATTAGGTTGGGGTTGGGGGGGGTCATCAGAACACACATTAAAAGTTGTCGACTAATGCGTTTCCCAATCTCTCCTTTGTAGTTTTTGCTCTTTTGTTAAATTAAATTGTCTAACAAAAAACAAACTGAGAGGTTGCACAAAAGAAAATAATGTAAAAATACATTTTGCGTTGGTTCAATCAGCTGAAAGCCAACTGATTAGAGTCCAATCAGTCACACACCATTTAACTATGATGCCCTCCTGCGACACTACTGCTACCTCATACTGCTGATGTCATCGTTTTGCCTCCTCCCTTCTTGAGTCTTAACCTGTCAAATGTCTATAATGTTACTCAATGTCTTGCTTTGACCTCATTCTTATATCGGGGGGGGGGGGGGGGGGGGGTTCCTGCATCGCGCTACCTGTTTAGCTTAGAAAGCTCCTTGGCTAATCCAGAGAGCATTTCCCAAGTGGAGCCATCAGCACCAAGCATAAGTGTATTTCAATTTTTTGTTATTGTCTCTAATTCAGGTAAGATACAGAGGGATGGGAGGAAGGAGTCGTGCAAACCCATACTCAAAGTGGAATACAAGACCTCAAGGAGCAGGTGTGTTTCTAAAACAGACGTTCAGATCCACATTTCCTGATTTTTATTTTGTCCAAAGTTTGATTACAATAAACTGGGATTTCAACAAAGTTTATGGTGCTTAGGAAGTTTTTCTTTATCCTGTGGCTATTTCATCATCTAGTGAATTAACGAAAATGTTGCTAATGTTACCCCAGACAGTGATAATCACGAGCAAAAAGCAGTAATGTTTTTGGCAAAGCGTTATTTCATAATTATAGCCTCTTAAATTGTGCTCATGGGCCGAGGGGGGGGTAAAATTATACATGATTACACTGAGCTTTTAAACCAGTCTCCAGCTGGTTGATTCTTTTTTGAATCACTTCCACAACTCCTGCAGAACCGGCACGGACATAATAACACACTTCACAGGTTTGGGTTTGTATTTAATGCACATTCAGTTCACTTCACAGTGGATTCGCTTTATTTCAGCCTTCAGAGGTCGTTGTCGCTGTTACATTGAAAGTGTGTAGCCTATAGAGTCAAAGATTCAATCTTTTAGTATTATTCATTTTATTTTGTTAGTGGCTTGAAATTACTGACTTATAAACAGATTCAAACTCATATGCATGTCTCACAAATAGTTGAATTGACTTATTAGTAGATTTATTTTTATATTTAATTATTACATAGTCAGGTTTAGCTAGTAACACTGATGCAGCCCGAGAGGAACCCCTCCTAACATCCTGTTCTGCTTCCACAACAGCGAGCCTTTTATTGTCTTCTCCGGGGGACTTTCGTATGACAAGGCAGGACGGCGACCGACGTTAACCATCATGCACGGCAAAGCCATCACCGTGCTGGAGATGGACTATCCGATTGTGGAGTTCATGGTGCTCTGCGAGACTCCTTACAACAACGGTGAGTGTGTCCAAAGACGAGGACATAGCTGGTGTCCATACTACTAAAATGGACGGGGGGTGGAATTTTGTTTGTGGGGCCAATAGCAAAAATAAACAATCTAAAGACTTAAAAGCCACAAAGTATTTGATAAAAATAACTTGGAGGTGAACTCGTTGTAACTGAAGTTAGCCCCAGTTTGTGCATCTCATTCAACACTGTTGTACACACACACACACACACACACACACACACACACACACACACACACACACAAACACACAAGTCAAACTCATTCTGTTGTATGACAAAAGTGTCTGCTAGATGAAAAATATTCTGCTGCACACAATAGATTTTTAGTTGCTTTTGGTGAAAATCTGTATTCTGTAAGTGGAGTTTTCAAAGATTGGTTTGTACATTTGTGATCATCTGTGACTCATATTTAATCAGCAATACAACAACAGTCAAATGTAAAAATAAACATTACATTAAAGGCACAAAAATAAACTTCTTGGGCTAGAATATTTTCCTGAAAGTGTTAAGTGTTGTTTAGCTTTATCCTTTTCGGTTTGGCTTTGTGTTTTACAGAGGTGCAGGAGCCTTCTGCAGTGGTGGTGCTTCTGGAGAAGGACCTGATTGTTGTGGATCTGACACAGAGCAAGTACGTGCTTCATGTATACTGCACAGTGTAAATACACCTGCCAGCAGCTAAGTTGCATGTGACATGACATGACCTCGTATCACTTCAGGGAACACACAACATATAACGGTCATCCATAAGCAAAATTAAGGGATAAAGAGCTAACAGTGTTATTCAGATCTATTCTAAAGGGCAGAAAACAGAGGTGATATATGCCACTTTGCTATCAGGGTGCAAATGCTACTAATCCAGTTAAATTAACTTGTTATCATTATGGGATGGAGTGAAGATAAAGGTGAGAGACGCAGTTTTGACAGATTAACACCTGAGCCTTCCGAAGACGTTTAAATAGCAGCATAACACTTACCTATAAATTAGGTCACCCAGTTAATTGGGTGACCTAATTAAAGCTGCAAGATATAAATATCTTCTGATAAGGCATAATGAAGTTTGAACATGTCCAGACTGTCGACCGGGTCAGCCCGTTGATTAGCTGCTAATTGCATTTAAATAGGTTATTATTGGGCAGTCGGTGGCCTGCACGGAGAGGGTGTAGTTTAGACAGTTTATGCTCAGTATCTATGCTCATACTAATAATTATAAAGTTAACTAATGAAGGAATATTTAATACTTGTGTTGTAATTTACATGGTGGGAGTTTTTTTTTGCTGTAGACATATTTTCATGCAGACACATAGCAGAGTTTATTAAAAATTGTTTTGCCTCACATGCAAAGAGGTGATTTCACAAAATGTCGTGTTTTGTGAATTTGACATCAAGGGATTTAAAATCAAGGTGGATAAATTAATACCTGTCCAGTCCAAATTATTCATTACATGTTTGTTACATATTCAGTGTGTTAATCAAATGTTCAATTATCTCCTTGTTGTTATTTCATTGTAACTTCAGCTTTCATTTCTGTTTGTTCTGTGTGATGCAGCTTCCCAGTCTTTGAGAACCCTTACCCCATGGACGTCCATGAGTCTCCAGTTACCTGCACAGCTTATTTTGCAGACTGTCCTCCCGACATCATCCCCATCCTCTACTCTATAGGAGCTAAACACAAGAAGACTGGCTACAGTCAGAAGGTAGGGAGGGGGGGGGATTATGAGGGAAGGAATGATATGATACTTGCACACATATTTTTTGGGGTAATATTTCCATTTTTTCAGGCTCTTGTTTATAGTGATAATTAATTCCTCTTAAATGTTTGAGCAGGTTTCAGGGCTGGAAAAAACGCTTTATTTTCAACTTCCCCATTCAATGCAGACAGATGCTTTAAACGGTGCTTTCTCAAGGTTTCCAATATTAAACTGCAAAGTGAAAGCTTTTCAGTAAAATCTCAAATATGAGTGTTTTGGAATAGGATGAAATCTTACCAACAGGGCTCAGTGGGAGAAAAAACAAAACGAATGATGTTGTGATTGGGTTTTCAAAATATTGAACATTCTGTCTGTGTCCATGTCAGGAGTGGCCCATCAGTGGAGGAACGTGGACGTTGGGCTCCCAAACCTACCCAGAAGTCATCATCACAGGGTGAGTTAGAGATACTGAGAGAAATAAACCTTATATAACAAGTCCAAACACCTAGGAACCAAAAAGTGTGTCTGCATTTGTGTTTTCACTTTAGGAAACGTGTCTAGATTATTTGATATGTGCACCAATTAAGCCTAAAAGACCTGAGTAAACATGTAAATATCTCTTTGTTTAGACATGCTGATGGATCTATTAAGTTTTGGGATGCATCTGCAAGTAAGTCCTTCCTCTAAACTTTTCTTTCTCTCCTTCTCATTGTCTCTGAGCTAAACTGAAGTGATGCACTTTGTTCGACTCGGGCTTTTGTCACACAGCATGCTTGGATACACACTATATCTTCACAAGTTCCATGGAGAGTAATTTTAGATTTGCCTTGGGCTCTGAAATCAAAGGTAATTAATTGCACAGTGGTGATATGAGATGCTCCACATCAGACGAGGCACATTGCCCATTATCATGTTCACAGATGGGTACATCATGAATACCTAGCATGCAAATGTGTGGTTTCCTCACAATCTTGTGGTCTGTGGACCTGTGGGATGTCGGTGGATGACATTTATTTTGATTGCATCACATCTGGTTTTGCCGTCTTGACATTGGTTGATTGCTTAGTGTGAGTAACTTCTCCCAGACGTACCCTCACCTTAAGTGACCGAGTTACAACGAACTACATAAGCATAGTTAGAATTAATAGTTACCTGGCATTATACTTTATGTGATAGTAACATATCAGACCACAACATATCAGGGCTTACGTACACTTGGATGACACCACAGGAGCAGAATGGAGGCATTTTATGTTTATTCTGTAGATTTTTTACATTTGAAGTCATTTAAATGTATTATTCATTAATATTTTACATTTATTTTTGCCATTTGCACTGTTGTTGCACTTTTTGTGTGAAGGTGAAATGTATATTAATCAGTCAGTCACATTACTCACCTAATGCCTTTTATACAGCTCTGCCAATCACAGATGTGCTCGGTGAAAATGTTTCACTGAAAGGACAAAAACTAAATGATATGACTGTTCTTTGATGGAATACATTCATTCTGATTTTAATATCACACCCATTAACACATTCATAAAAAAAAAAACCATCTGCATTTATGGGTTGAACATGGCTGATAACACCATCTGGTGTTTCAAACCATCCTCGGCCAAAAAGTAAAGTAAAGCTACTAATTTTCAGAAACTAACCACATCGTCTACACATTCAGAGACGTCCCCGATCCTCTACTGCCCTTCGGCTGTCTCTCTCTCTCTCACACACACACACACACACACACACACACACACAATCGACCACTGGCTGAGACAGACACCTGTGTAGGCAGTTCAAACGGCTCGGGATGATTGGGACGGTGGGGGGTGAGGGAAAGGGCTGAGCCTTCCAGCACTGCATTTTTGAATTTCCAAAGATAGGCCCTTTAGCCAAAACTTTGCGGTGAAGTTACACTTACATGCATCCTATCAAGTAGTTTCCTCTGGACATTATTCGGTGTAGCTTATTCACTCAGGCCAGAATCTGCAGCAATAATAGCACACTGTTTCACTGGGCAACATATTGTGTAGGTGGCAAGTTTTCTTTCTCAGTGTATGCATGTTGCCATTTACAATTTCTTCTCACACAAATGTCTCTGACCAGTCACGTTGCAGATGTTGTACAAGTTTAAAACCTCCAAAGTGTTTGAGAAGCCAAAGCCTGGCGAGGGCCGGGCCGCCGATCTGGTGGAGGAAGACCCTTTCGCGGTTCAGATGGTCAGCTGGTGCCCTCAGAGTCGCATCTTCTGTGTGGTTGGCATCTCAGCTCACATCATCCTCTATCGATTCAGCAAATACGATGCCAACACTCAGATAGTGGTGAGTGAAATCGCATTTAAAGCAAAAGGGAATGCCTCCTGACGATTTGGTGCATAAATTGCTTTGACGTCTCCAGTGACTTTTTTACTGACCCTTGTGATCTAATTTAAATAGCATTCACTAATTCAGTGTCTCTTTTTGTCCCCAGTGTCTAGACATACGCCTGCAGTGCGAGTCGGACGATGTCATCACTCCCTCTGAGAATGAAAACAATCCCTGCTTCCCAGAGCCCGGCTCCCACTCTCCCCAGGCCCCACACCCAGCTAGCCCCAGCAGTGGAACACCAGAGGGAGTCAAAGACAGCATCCCCTGCCTCAA
Source organism: Hippoglossus hippoglossus (assembly GCF_009819705.1). Classification (NCBI taxonomy): domain Eukaryota; kingdom Metazoa; phylum Chordata; class Actinopteri; order Pleuronectiformes; family Pleuronectidae; genus Hippoglossus; species Hippoglossus hippoglossus. The sequence goes on along the minus strand of NC_047171.1, from coordinate 7,432,445 downwards.
GTGAGACCCCAACATGCACATCATCGGTTCACTGCATCAGATAAAAACAATACTGCTCTGCCATCAGATTTTGGTTGACCGGGTTCAGAATTAGTTGTGATTGGCTGATTGAAGTGACTCTTCTATACAGTCTCTGGTTGTTGTTGATATATATCTTTGTACGTGCACATTTGTCCTAGATGTTTAGTCAGTCAGCACTTTGATCTTTACTTCCATTCATTGAGCTATAAGTTGTCCACATTCTCTTTTCCAGTGAATTTCCACGATGGAATTAAACATGTTTGCTTGGAGCATGTGCTATACTTTTCCACAGTTCTCTGATTTCTCTTCTATAATGTGTCTGTTTTTCAGAGTGAAAGACCGGGTGGTTCGGGTCCCCCCTGGTTACCAGGCAGAGCTGGTCATCCAGCTGCTGTGGGTGGATGGAGAACCTCCACAACAGATCAGCACCCTGGACATCAACTCTGCCTATGGCCTGTAAGTCACTAGACTTAAAGGACTGTATGTCTGTCAGGCTTTTATTCCTAAAAAAAAATCCATTGCACCAATCAGTCTCCACTCAGAACAGCAGTCTTTTGTGTAGTTTAGAGGTGCTTGCTCAAATTGATTATCGATAATGCTGGTACTCTGACAGGTGTTCAGCTTCATAGTGCTGTCACAACAGCTTGGTTGGAAGTGAAACAGGTAGTGGAAACATGACAGAGACCATGAGGTTCTCATCTGTCTGTGTCTCTCAGTGTCTCCAGTGGCGTGTGTCTTTATAAGAGGCACGTCTTTGTGGGTGGTTTCTATTGAGCCTTTCTGAAAGGAGTTTGCATGTTCTCTCTCCTGAGGTTTTTGCTGGTGATCTGGCTGGTGATCCCTTGACTCTCAAAAGGCTGAAGTGGTATAGATAATGGCTCTATGGAGTTTTCTGTACAATTACAGAAATACTCAGAGGTGAATTATGGATAATGGTGGAGGTGTCAAAGTCAGTGAATTGGATTGGACTCTTTAGCTCCTTTTATCTTCTTGAGAAAGAAAAAAAACAAAGAGGTTGTTTATAGTATTAAGCTTGAGGACATTCAACCCTTCAACAGTAAAAGGTTAGAACAATATTGAACTAGGTCTGGAGTTTTCCTGTCCTACATATTTTAACATCTACTGGCCAATCAGAAAAACATCCATATTTTCTGAGACCATAACTTTAACACTGATTGAACTGATTAAAAAGATGCGCAGACACTCTTTTTGTTCTCTTTTATGTGTTAGATACGTGTTTTTAACGGAATTTTAATTTATTTAAGTTTTTAATTTTAAAATATGTTACTCATTTAGAAATTCCTATGGCTCAGAGCGGGGCCATTATAACCTCTCTCCTCTGAAGCCATTCACAGCTAGGATGGAATTGCAGAAATGTATTTATTTACTTTCATTGTGTCACGTGTCCAGAGGTTTTATGTATCTGGCATTCTTGTGAATGTTCTCTTATGTATTTAGCACAAACATTGGCCTAAAAAATTTGATTGAATATTTTTTAGTAGTTACAGTTCAAGGTCATTGTGACCCCACAAAAGATTTCTTTGCCCATTACTGAGGAATTCATATGCGAAAAAACACATCAAACGTCCAAAACGTCACCTGAAAAGGTTCAACACAGAGTTAGAATCATGACGTTCTGTTTCTGTTTCTCATTACTATTTTAAATGATGTACTTGACTCATAATATAAATTATTGTGAGAAAAAGCAGTAACATCTGTTAAATTGGTAATAATAAAATAGACAAAAGAAACATGACATGGTAACAAAGTAATGAACAGCAACATTGAACCACAATACACAAACCTCCACATACATTTTTAAACAATGATAAATCATTTAATTTAAAAAATAACAAATAAGAAGTAAAAATACAGGACTGTCTCCTCTGGTCATGTTTATGACATGAACATCTAAACCAAAGGACAAGTTAACTGTTGTTCACTCCAAGTTTTCCTAAAATGTTTTTACCATTTATAAATATAATCACAAATCACCAAACAATCACTGAAACCTTCACTGACACAAGAAACACTTGTACCTGCAGCTTGTACCAGCATAATGTCAAATAACGTCAAACTACTGGAGCAGTAATGATAATAACGTTGTTTGCGTTGGAATGATTGTGTTCCTTTTGGACTTTCTGAAATTCCGAGTCAAAATAAAGGGAACATGTTTAAAGCTGCTGTTTTTCCAAATATGACAATGTTGACAGGAAGTTTCTCTTCCCTGCAGCTGTTGAGCCTGGATCTTTGAATGCTGAGGTTTCCTGTTTGTGTCACCTTTGCTGTGTTGTCAGGCTCCCACAATGTGTCATGTAGCTTTACTGACAGAGTGGTAACGGGTGGGGTTTGCCCACTGCTTCCTTTGCAGGTTCATCATGTCTTCAGACTGATGTGTCTTGAGTTGTGGACGGAGCAGTTTTCTCCGTACTTATTATATATTTTTTCTGATTACTATGTTAGAAAAGCCACTGATAGTCATTTGTTGTAAATACCCTCTAACTCTGGTCAGTGCCTGATCGGCTGGAACATATTTTGCGCAAACACTAATTCAGTGGTTGCGACGAATAGAAACATAACTGCTAACGAGTTCGTTGTGATCAGTGAAGCCAGAGGCTCCGGAGCAGAGTGGGGTGGCAGATGTTAGTGGAGCTTATTGGAAATCTAGTATTAATATTCAAAAACAGCAGCATGAGCAGTGTGAGATAAAGACACTCGACGTGAGGTGGAGTAATTACATGAAAATATCACAGTTAATTTCACAGTGTTTGATTGTGCTACATGTTGCTCCTCTAATCTGCAAATGAGAACAACCTGGTGAAATAAATCTGCCGAAATGTCTTTCTCTACCATGTCAATGCAAATGTGCCTGTGTGTTTGTGCATGTGCACGCGCCTCCTCGCTGTGTTTGTGTACGTCCAGTTTGGCGTTCGGGAACTGCAACGGCCTTGCGATAGTGGACTACTTGCAGAAAACCATCCTGTTGTGTATGTCGACACTGGATCTGTACGGAGCCTCCGACCCCTACCAGCGCCTTACCCGCTCCCCCCGCAGGAACAGACAGTCCACCTCAGGTAACACACACACACACACACACACACACACACACACACACACACACACACACACACACACACACACACACACACACACACACACCTCTGGGATCTTGCCACTCACGTGCACGTACACAACTAACACCCACAAATGTAGCCATTACATCCAGACAACTGTATCTTACTGTCTCAACTGTTTTCTATCCTCCTGTCCACTCTCTCTTTGTTCTACCTCCACTGATGTTTCTTCTTCCCTTTCTTCTGTGTCCTTCCTCTGTATCACTTCTTCTTTCGAAGGCTCGACTGATCAATCAGGCAAATGACCTAAGCTGCACAAAATCAATGATGAGGGTGATCTAATTACTTTCCTTGTTTAATTGATCAATACCACTGCTCACTCTATCAAAGTTGGTGAAAAGTTACCAATCACATTTACTCAAATACAACACTTAATTATTAATTGTCAAAACTGTATTTTTTGCTGTAATTATTTCGTATACGTATATATTGTAGAATATAAAAAATATATTTTATATATATATATATATATATATATATATATATTAATCACATATTGTTACATAGCATTATTTTTTATTTAAATTAAAGCTCTAAAAACTTTTATTAAAGTATTTTGGCCTAATTTACTCTGTAAACAGTGAATTTAAGAGACAAAATCCAGTTTTTAATCCCAAATAAAGTCTGGCAGTATCTGGTTAAATCTACGAATGGATTATTGTACCAGTATTCAAAAGTCTGCATCAGTCCAACTCTTATTCTTCTCTCTTTGCTCTTTTTCTGTCACAATATAACATACAACGACTCAAACATTCAGTGAAAAAGCCATGTGCCTGTCACAGGTCTGCACTATGATATGAAGCGCATGTTAACAGCCTGCGTGTCATTCCACGTCGGCATTTTTATGCATGTTATCATTTGGTTTCTCTGTCCTTTCTGTCTCTAGTCCTGCTTGAGCATAGAGCTGTAGTGACAAGCCACAGAGGTCTCGTTGTACTTCCTGACCCCTGCCTCCCTTTTTCCTGCTACTTATCTTGGCTGGTGATGGTCTCCTGTCTCGGGGGCAGCCTCTTACTGTAAAGATATTCAACCCCTGCCGAACTAAAACCACTTTGATTTGACCCCAGAATAACCTTTGGATGTGAAGGAGGAGCAGCTCCAATTGTTTAATATTTTAAATGTCTAAGGTCTATTAAGCAATATAAAGTACTGACATTTTCTCATTACATTATTCCCAAAAGTGTATGTGAAAATGATTTACACGTCCTCAGGATTAGTGTGAAGGGGAATATCAAGTTCGATGGAGGGATCGGTGACTTTGAACTTCAGAGCCAAGACTTCGGTGTTGCATAAGAGCCTTTATTGACTACCACAGCACTTATTGTTCCCAACGTCTGCCTTTGTGAAAGTCTTTCCGCGTTGGCTCTTTAAGATCAATTTCGAGACTGAGGGGAAGATAAAAACAGGCGTCCGTGCCCTTTTCTCTCCACCCCAGGTGGTGGTGTTATGATCTCAAGCCCTCGCTGTGCGGGAGATAATAAATTGCTGAAGACAAAACTTCAAAAACACAGTCAAAAGAAAAAGTACAGTGCGCAGCACTTGTTAATCCGCGTTAAAGCTTCTGGCATCTTCTCTTTTCGGAGCGTTCCAACTTGTGAGAATATAGGTTTCTGTCCTTCCCACAACATTTTTAGCTGTTATCACCACAAATTTGTGTATGTGTATTTTATATATATATGTCAGTTAAATGTAATGCATTCATTTCATTAAATGATGCTCAATTATTGATCGTATTAGGTGTGTTGCTCTAGTGTCTAATGAGTCTAATGTCTAATGCAGCCTGCACATGTCAGGATAGTATTAGAAAAAAACACATGAACAAAATGAAATGTAAACCAATTAATTAGTATGTTTCTTTTGATGCTGCATTGTAAGTAATCATATGTTCCCTTATAACACAGTAGTTTACTTCCTGTGCAAATGACCAATCACATCAGCGTTACCAGGGTTTGCAGGACTAGCGGGTATATCTTGTCTGTCCTCCCCCTGACACTAACGCGGTTGCTGCTTGCTCTCACTTTCTTTTCCACTCTAAGCCTGTGTGTTCTTCTCTCTCCCCTTTCCCTCCCCTTTCCCTCCCCTCCCTTCCCAACATCCTAAAATTGTATAACTAATTTCCTTACCCATCCACCCATCCTCTCCCACTTTACTTCAAATTCTTTCCATCATTTCTTTTCTATTATTTCTACCTTCTACCCCACTTGTACACCTCTTCCTTTTTACTCCTCTTCGTTCCCTCTTGTCATCCTCCTCCTCCTCCCACCTTATGTCGACTCTGTGGCTGCTGGTGTGGGCATGTGGGCCTGCCTGACAGAGTTTAGCATGCGTGGCCTGTCTAACTTTTATTCAGATTCAAAGAAAAGGATCCGTACATCCTATCAGAGTAAGTCAGGCCTTCCTGAGGCTCGGGGGGCTCTGTGTGTGTGTGTTTGTGTGTTTGTGTGTGTGTGTGTGTGTGTGTGTGCGGGGGGGGGTTGGGGGAGGATGGGGCAGTGTTTTGTTGGAACATACAGTTCTAGGACAACAGGGTTGATAGAAATGGTTGCTATAGAGATTGGGAAGGGAGGATGTAGACTGAAAGCCAAGGGACAAACCAAGGAGATGATTGGAATGAAAGTGGTTGTCCCTGGTCTTACAGCAGAATACCATTTCTGTACTTTTCTATATAAAACAAAGCCGACCTATTCCAGTCATGTCCAGCAGTATGTCCTCTGCAGAGAGACAGCCACTCCATTTGAATCTCAGGGCAATTATAAATATTATATGATCCACATGATGTATATTTTAGGTGAAGGTTAGTCAGTGGGGGAAATAAAGCCTTGTTCATCCACCGGGTCTTTAATGTGTATTTTGAATCAATGATTACAAATGAATTTTTAATTTTATTCTTCAGTAAAGTTAAGATCAGACTTCTGGTGCCTTCAATCATCAAAGCCAGTGTCAATGATTGAAGGGGAAATCTGCATGAGGAAGTTTTGCTGCAAACTTTGACTGAAGGGAAATAATTGAATCAATAGAAACTTTCCCAAGTGTGACGACTCAGTGAGGCTGTTAATGAAGCCTTAATGAACACGGCTCAAACTCCCCACATAAATTTAGGATTTCAGCATTTGTGATGTTGTTGTTTTTTTTGTTTTACTGGCCTGTGCTTGGTGCATGATCATATGTGTTGGTTCTGTTTTGTAGTTTGATTGTATTTGACACTTTATCATGAGATTTGCACTACATTCTGTAGTTGTGTAGCTTGATTGGAAATTCAAAACAATAGGTGATTCATACATTTATACATTAGACTATAGTGCAGGTAACATCCGGATTCAGCCACTCTGCTCCCAGAAGACAAATGATTCCCATAGTATCATACTTTAAGAAATAATAATAGAATACTGGGAATGTAAGTTATCAGAGAGGATGAGCTACGGGTTGCTGATCCTCTCTTGAGGCTGACATCTAACAAGCCGACTCCTGTAAAGTCGATTGACGCGATTGAAATAATCTGACAGAATCTCTGTTCTCTACCTCTTCCTCCTCTTGGCTGCCATTGGCTGCTGCAGGCCTTACTGAACTCTCTGACAACCAGCAATCCATTGACATGGAGAGAAGCAAGTCACCCACTTCAGGTAACCTACTCACACACACACTCACACACACACACACATTCCAGCCACTGCAGAGTCCATCTCCCCTGTATGGAAATGTGAACTGCACTGTGGAGCTTGGCTGGGAAGACACCATCTCTAAACTGTACAGCACGTGGACACCTCACCCATCACCAGAGCATCTTCACTTGATGAGAATGGCAGCTGTTGTTCAATGTTTCCGAATGTCTCCTGCAAGAATTGCTGAAAACCCCTTCAAACGGAAAGTTGTTATTGAGAACATGTAGTGATTGTGTTTGGTTGCAGTATGTTGTGGTCTGTTCGATGCTTTTTGTCACAGTTTCCAGCTGGTTTCACTTTATTCCGCTGTTGTGTATTGATTATATGATTTCTCCACTTTCCTCCTGCTCTCCCTCTCTCTTTATGGCTTTCTCACTTTGGCATTTATCCCACTCTTGGATTGAGTGATAAGTTCTGCCACTTTTCGTGAAGGACCTGGATAGATCTTAACTAAATCTCTGGTTTGGAGAGAAAGCAGAAGAGCTCAACAACGTGGTTCCGGACGTGATTTTGTTTATCCCACAAGCTTTACCACCTTATACCACAAGCTACAACATTGTGTAATGATGTTATAAGCTCCTGTAGAAGCCACAAGTGCGTATGATATCAACTTATAAAAAATATATGGTTTTTATTCGCGATGTCAAGGAGAAGTACTACACTACCCATAATCCTCAGGTGTAGGAGCTATGTCTCTGATTGGTGGAGCTTGCTGTTACCATGAAAATGTTTACTACAAATGCGAAAGTCATGTCGGCCACAATGGGACGATTCAGCGTTACATTTCCACAGAGCAATCATTATTTACCTTGTTGACATGCTGAGGTTTTTTAGTGATGGGGAAGCATCTAAAGTCAGGTCATGTACTGGAGAGTAGTGTAAGTGAATGCCAGCTTGTGCATTAGCAGTGGTTTATGGGATGTGCTGTTCCTTCACTCTTAAAATAAGTATGTACACAGTACACACATTTCTTGCTGTTTTCTGGTTTTATGGTCATGATTGATTTGAGTTGGTCGGCCTTGAAAGTCTTTTCATTAGGATTTTTTGAAACGTCAAAGGAGAAAATAAATGAGAAATTTACTTCACCAGAACCAGAACCGCTAAAGTGGGTGGTAACTGTTACCCTATATAAGGATGGCGTAGGCCTCAATTACATGTTTACTTTCAACTAATGTCAGAATATGAGCTGAGAGCAGGGGTGACAAACTAGAGTTGATAAGAGGTGGCAGTAACCTGCATCATTTTACAAGATCAAGGCTTGAATATCTGTCTGAGACAAGATCAGAACAGTTTCTCAAAGCTGTTGAAATATGTATTTTTATCATCCATAATATATCATGAAATCCTCCTGTGTGCTGCTCTAAGTTCAATATTTTCTGACATGTTGGTGCGTAGCATTGCTTGGCTTGATGTAGCATTAGATGCTAGAGGATGTATGATAAAACAGACATGCTTACTTGGAGGGGAATGGTTTGATGAACCAAACAATATAAATACCCTCGATGTTTGTAGTAGATGTTGTATTCACTATCTTGTCACTTGCTTCAGGATCACCCTTCGGAGATGTGATGTTAGATTGGAAGAAGAGTGAGAGATAAGCTGAGAGGACTGGCTTGTAGATATCTTGGCTTGTGAGTGAGTGGATCCAGCAGATTAGAGTTTAAACTGCCAGGTTGTTCAGAGAATGTTGAGATTTTGTGTTCGGAAAAAGAAATGAGACTATGTTCATGATTGCAGAGCGAAAAAAAAAACGCGTAATAGGAGGAGAAACGGAGAGAAATGAGAACATTTCCCAGCAGGTGCACTTGTACGTGTGGTGGGAAACCACATTATCTCAGAAAAAAAGGTCAAATGGAGAGAGTGTCAGTGTGTGTAAATCTGTGCTGAAGACACTGCCAAGCAATCATGCTGTTTTCTCAAGGCTCTGTCTGTCTGTATGCTTTATATCTTATTTTCAGTTTACTTGGGATGTAACGCAATGTTTGCCTCCAGTTCAGAACAATTTTTAACAGTTGATAAATATAGTAAGTGGTAGTTTATTAATATCAAAAAACCTTTTGAAAATACCCATCAAATTGCTCTTTCTCCATAAAACCTGTGAGGTGCATGTTTCCGTATCGGCACCAACACAGAGTGTGTGTGTGTGTGTGTCATCCTAATGATTGATTAACTAATCCTCTAATAATTAACTTGGTTTATCCTTGTTATTTTGGAAACAAACAACTAACCCAAGTTCCTAGGAAAAGGAGGCAATTGGAGATGTTCTCTTCTAAGCAGAGGTATAGTTCTCTCAAACAGGGATACACAGCAGCTGATCTTTGAATAATAACATGTAATTACCTGGTGATAACATTTATGTGTCACACTCTGTCAGTGCTGAGGCATGATAATGATTCCACTGTGTGCAAATATATAAAATTGGTTTATTGTGATTTATAGAGAGTAAAAACTTTTGGGGTTGAATTGGGTTCAGGCCACCAGGAGCTCTGAAGGAACAGTGAAGCACCTGAGCTTCACCTCTGCCCTTACAGGTGCTGAGCTGCTCACTTGGCTCCAGGCTGCTTTGTCAGACTGTGTCCACATGGACTTCATGTGTCCAAGTCTTTTAATGATTCGTATTTCCAGAGACACAGGGATACACGAATGCTTTCCTCCTAATGTTCCTGGAGGGGTGTTTGAAATTTCTCCGTAAGGGACAAGGGGAGTTCGCAATAGAAGCAAATGTGATCAGGATGCCTATCAGACACCACAAGGAGGAGGTGAGGAGCCTCAGTGACAGACCATAAACACATCTAAAAGACCTTAAACACAGCTTCTGGCAGGGCTGGAAGACAAGGTGCCTACCCCGGTCTGCTGCAGAGGATTTGTGGCTAATCTCTTTACAAAGCCATTGTGCATCACTGGCATGGGAAGAAGAGACATCACAAATATCACGGATGATATGTTCAGAAAAAAATCACTGTGTATCTCTTGTGGCCTGAGAACTTCCGGGGTTAATCCTGGAGGGTAAGATGGAAGATGAGCGATGGTTGGGGTGAAGGATGTCAGGGTTAAACTGCTGCTTTGTGAAACTAGATAGAAAGGAGGACGTATACATCTTATATTGCACTGAGCCTTTCTTTATATATACAGAACCAGGTTATGTAGTCGAATGTCAACAGACTTCTATAATATTATCAGTCAATAGAAGTTGACAGATTGTGTTATAAAAGTTGAGTCATACTTTTTTGATGTGTCTGGTGAACTTTTGAAGCCTCCGCAAAGTTTGTACTGACTGACAAAATAAAAAACTTTATAATGTTCCTCATTGGCAGATAGATAAGTAAACAATGTACTGCCCAGCAGCGGAGCAAGAACAATGTCTGCATCCACAGGAGGCTACAAAGTGTGACTCAACAATGACTCAGCAATCACGGTGGTTTTTATAACATTCAGCTGCTTGGTGATGGAGGACTGTGCAACAGGAAGATGAGCAGTGTTGTTGTATTTCTGATTTTAAGGACAAAAAGAGTCTTCTTATATTTTACCCTTTCTTTACCTTCCACTTTTTTTAGGTTTATGAAGTTTTACTGACAGCGATGGGCTGTACAAACAAACTGGTCCTGACTTGATTAGATGCCTCTCTGATGTTGCAAGGCCTCATCAGCGCCCCTCCAGTTTTTTCAATCAATCAATCAAATTTGATCTGTATAGCCCATATTCACAAATCACAATTTGTCTCATAGGGCTTAACAAGGTGTGACATCATCCCTCCTTAATCCTCAACAAGAGTGAGGACTAACTACCAAAAGAAAACTCTGTCTGTAAAAAGAAAAAGCTCTGTTATGTGTGTTCTCACATGTTTAGTCTCCAGCCCTGTTTCGAGCCTCTTAAGGAGGCTAACAGAACCAGGACAAGATGTCCTTTGCTGTCGTGCTGAGTCGTTCAGCATTGTCATGTTGACTAGGTCATGGTCATTCTGTCCCATTACAGGCCTGTCATCTTCTAATTGGAGAGATGGAAGAAAGGAGGAGTTGTGGACAGATGGATATGGACGAATACTGTACAACACAGTGTCTGATTCACTGTTACATTAAGTTAGAGCAGGAGGATGGAGGCAGATCCACAATCAATATAAATGAAAATGTTAATGTTGGTATAATTTGTTTGTGGATTTTGTGACAGCTTAAAAATATTCAACGTTAAGTTTAGAGTGATGTAAATTTATTTAAAGTGGTTATGGCTACAGATAAATGAGGCACCACTGCTGTGCTCTACCTGACAGGTGAAGAGTCCACGGATTGTTTCCTCCTGCTGAATATAAACTTCCATCCTTCTCTGTGGCCATTAGAGGCTGTTCCTGGCACACCAGGTGTGCTGTGTCTGTTTTAAGGCCATATCCAGACAGGACAGCCACACAGCGTCCTGATTCACCCCGTGTGTCAATAACCGCAGGCGTCTCTCGCCTATTCTTAACACGTCTTCCCCCTTCTTGCCTATTTTCTATCTTCCTTTCGTCATTAGGTCCAGTAATTGGTCCTTCTCCTGCCAGAAGCTGTCTCCCTCCACTCCAATATGTCGCCTTCTCTTCTGTCCTGAAGTCTGTTGTTTTAGTTCGAGATTATGAATTACATTTCCTTAGCTTTATCCCATGTATGTCTGTATCAGGGCTTACTTGACCAAAGCCACTTGTGAGATGGACTAACAAGCTGAGATGCTGTGATGGGTCCCTGACCCAGCAGGATATATTTAGCAATGGGCACATGAGGAGAGGAAGGGTGGGGGGAAAAAGCTGAAATTTAAGTGTTCTGAACTGACGCCAGTTGCAAAATTGCATCCACAACTACGCAATTCAGTTTGATAAAGGTTCAAATAAGCCTCACAACAGTATTACAACGTAACCCTGTTTGTGCTTTTTCTATAATAAGTATATCTATGATACAAAGTAAGAACTCAACAAAATTACATCGTTCTCATAATGCCGTACGACAGTTGCGTCATGGAAACCTTTACACGTACATTATTTCACCACTCATAAGCCAGTGCTGGTATACATAAAAATATTGTGTATGCAGTATATTCAATTATTGAACCTAATTATTAGACCAAACTTACTGAGATATGCTAATTCTGATATGACAAAAGCCTCAAGTGTTGAGACACAAATTTGAGAGAATCCTAACGCAGATGTTAGCCTGCTGTCTCTCGATGATGTGGGTTATCATGTCAGGAGAGAGATCAAGCTTCTGCATTGTCTCAGTTACCGGGGAGACAAGTTCTGCCCCATCTGTTTGGTTGCCTGAAAAGAAGAGCCACACGAAGACAAACTGTTTAGAGACTCACTCTTATGCAGTTTTAAGCTGAACGCCACAGGAATAGGTTGTTTCGATGTCATACATTTACTTCACTAGTGTGTAATTTGTTTTGTATTAAGGTTGTTGTGAGTTAAGGTTCATATAGCGCATTATTATTGTTGATCTAAAAAAACGCTCAGAGGGTTGTAGCGGCCTCAAATCGCCTGCTTGTGTGACACCCTCCTGGTGGCTTTGAGGTGTATTTCTGATGAAGAGTGACTGCTGCTGTTGTCATGTGGCTACAGGAGAGGAGCTGACAGCTGCTGCTACACAACCTCTGGGACCCGCTCGAGTACAGCAGACAGCAGATCCACATTCTTCTTTCAAAAACTCTGTCTATATACAACTTTGTTTTGTTTTGCTGGCCAACAGTTCACTTCTTTAAAGACAATGACAGGATTCTTACTAAAGAGACACACATTGTTTTTGGGCTGAAGACTGCTTATTTCAGTGCTACTGTTTTAGGGGTTCATTAAGTTTAAAGGGCAAGTTAATACATCCACAGGTTTAACTTGTAAGTGGCAGGACACAATTTTAAGGTGTATTTTCTTCCTTTAATTTTAATTTATTTTATACAAGAAAGATAGTTGAATTATTACCAATCCAAGGTTTAATTTAATTTTCGATTCATTTGGTATTTTGAGTCAATTCCTTTCAATATAATGAAAGGGGGGGTTTCTTGATTTCAGGCCTTTCAAGAGTACGTAGGGTAAGACTACTCAGGGATTATCTGAAGTATAATAAGGATGGATATGCTCCTGTCCAGCAAATAAAAGAGTAACGATAGTAATATACTTCTACCAACCATGATGAACCCTCCTGAGCTGTTACAGTTATATGGTCTCAGCAGTTTTTCTATAATAGGCTGAAACAGTGGGTACAAGTGGAGGGACAGCTCCTTTGTTTGTCCAGCACTGCTGCAGCTCACAAGGGGCAGAACGCAAGAGAAAAACAAACTAACCTTTCTCAAGCTCGCAGCTCAGGAGACTTGTATTGTCAAACCAAGGCTGAAAAACTAACAGAATTACACTGTACGTTCAGAGGAGTTACACACTGAATATTGGGAAGTGACACTATAAATTGCCGGCTGTATTATGTAGAGTTCCCGCAAGATGCAGATGGATCCATTTTAACTGTCTTTATGAAGTGTCAGGTATTTGACAGTGGCTGTAAAACTTAGAGGTGGTGGCTGTGTGTGTTTGGAAGTTAAAATGATTTGCAAAATTGCCTCATAGCAATAAAAGTGATGTTAATAATAGGTCTGGAGGACTGACGGGCTGAATGGAGCTGTTGGAGACAACGGAAATAGTGACGATACCTTTCGTGGGGATTATAAATGTGATACTAGTGGTTATGAGATGTTGTAAAAGTAGTAGTAACCATAGTAGTGGTTAGCAGTGTTCTTTGTGATAGTATTAGTTGTGCTTGTGTTGTGAACCCGTTTGAGTATCATATTGCTGGTTGAATAGTTTTGTCCTTTTTTCTGCTGCTTATTAACCTTTTTATTTTCATAACCTCTCAACTGTTTTCTTCTTGTTAACTCCAAGACTCTCATCTTCCCCAGTTCACCCGCTCTGTCTGTCTCTTTCCCCCATTTCCCTGAAAAGTCTCTGTCTGTTCTGTTGGATCTCCTATTCTAGTTCAATACCCAACCTCCCTTCACAATGACCCACGTGTGCTGCCCGAGCCTGTGGCCAGTCTGAGAGCCAGCCACTGCAGTCCAGTCTTTTACTTGCTGGACAATGGTAAGAGGAGGGAGGACTCAGGGATCTCAGCCTCTGCGTGGACGTCTGCTTGTGGCTTTTATTTTATGGCAAAACGAGGGAGGGAGCTGGGATAATTGGGTTGTTTTTGGACAGGTAGTTGGTTCAGTGTTGCACCTTGCATGCCAGCTCAGCTTCCACACTGTGAGCAACTCTATCAGAGAGACACCAGAAGTCCTTTCATTCCCGACACAAGCACAGAGGTAGGGACGTTTTAGGTATTTCAAATAAAACTGGTGGCTTTGAAAGAGCTGGGCTACGGCAAAATCTTTCATGGTCGTTGGTGATCAAGAGCAAAGCTGATTTTTCACTTGGTTTCTGTAGGAATCATGAAAAACACACTTATGTACATATGTAGCTGAACTTACAGCCATTTAAAGTACATCATTTAATGAAATATTGAATATAATTAACACAACCAACATGATATGAAAAAAAGGGTTGGAAAAGGGTTTTTAAAATACAGTAAAACATCAAATTTTTCATAATCAGTCAATGTCGTCAGTGCCTTTCACCACCCAAATGCAATCTCACACCCTGATAGGTCAGCACAGATCAACCATCAGACAGGTTGCTTGCAGTGTAAACAAGCCGACAGGGACTGTGTTTCTAGTGACTGACTGTCTGCTGCTGTTTCGTCAATGTCTTCCATGCTTTTGTGCGGACAACTGCTGGTGTTGTGTTGTCTCTCTGCCCGAGTTGCAGTGGGGAGGGGGGGGCAGATGTTGTGATGTGTGTTGTATGTGCCAGTTTGGGGATTTGACCTTGGATCCGTCACCATTCAGCAATGCTGCAAGGCAGGCGGGCTTAGAAAGAGGAAGGGGTTGTATTCCTGTTGGGTACATCTCCTCGCTCGTCAGAGCCTCTTGTGCTTCATTCTCTGTGATGTTAATCATCGTGCCTCCACTGGAACCACACATCTTTGTCACTGAAGGACAATATGCTACTTTACCAGGCTGTGGTGCTCAGATTGTCTCCAATTGTGTCTTTGTGATTGTGTGTCAATAAACCTGCGATCTCATCTTGTTGTCCTCTGCGCTAACATTCATCACTGTCTCATTTCTAACCAACTGCATGGTGGCCACTAAGTGGCCAGCTGTGGTGCTGATAAAAATTACTTCAGCTTGCTGTGTATGTCAACATCAGTGTTGTGGCCTGATCAAATCCAAACATTAGGCCCTTTTTGGATCTCAGCACTCTATATGTTACTCTAATTCAGTCCATCAGCCTTTTCTACGGACCTTGGGGCGGAGGGGTGTATTTTTACCTCCTAATCCCGCACCGGTGTGTTTGATCTTCAAAGGTATTCTTGTCATCTTACATATAACTTAAACCTGCCATGGCCTTGCACAGAGGAGAAAATGAGCAAACCCGAGCAGCACATTCAACAGAAATGTTTAAACACCATTTAAACTACAACCCTGCCTCAGTCAGACACTTTGTCTTTCCATCCACAGAGTCATAAATCACCTTTAAAGGTGCCACCCACTGCCCAGCCAGGAAATAACATTTTCATTTTGCTATCGTTTCACTTTGCGAACGCTACTTGAACAAATCATGAAGTAACATATGGAGTGTTGAGGTCGCAAATGGAGCTAGTCCAACACAAACTGTTGCCAAACATGTGTTACGTATGTTACATAAAAAGTTAAACTGTCCATGCACATAAATTGTAGTGATAATGTTATTGTCAACACAGATTGGTGAAATCCTTCAGAACTATTGTTTCTCAACTGACCAGATTTAAATGAACATGTGGTTATTAAGACCCATGGTCATGAATCCTGGTACATGCAGTGGTTGGCTGCGTGTTCTTCTTATTCACAATGAACATTTTATGAATTGTTAATTTGGCCACTGAGCTGTTAAACAGAGGAACCATCTGTTTGAGACTTGTTTATTATGAGAACATTTACTCTGTCGCTGTAGCCCGAACACTGCACAGTTTATATCGTTGCAGCAGCATCTGCTCCCCATGGTTCATTATGAAGAAAACACACAAACACACGCTCACTCACACACATTCACATGCACATCTCATCTATTATCTCATTAGCAACACTAATCTGAAAAGCTTTACTTGTTCCTGGAAAAAAAGGGAAACAGAAGTTCATTGATTGAGGAATTCAATTAGGGCACCATGCCACCCTAATTTCCTCCTTCGTAATAAAGGAAATATATCTTTCCTCAAAATGACCTTTGATATTGAGCTGACTACGTGCTCCTTCACAGCAAATAAGCTGCATACATGGAATGAACTGTATTACATTAAAATAGATTAAAAATAGTTTCACCATTTCCGCCAGTCGGCCCCGCATCCTCTGTGGCAGAAGGATTGAAACCTGAGTCAACATTTATTTTCAAAGGAGTTGTCACTGATTGCTTTGATGCATTTTCCAAATCAAAAACAAAAATAAATTGTCAAAATTCTAGACAATGCAAATTCATGGTCATGCTGTTTTTCCATGTGGTCTTTTAATGGACCAGTCGCATGTGACCCCCATCCTGTGTCTTCCACAAAGAAACAATAAAGCATTGCCTTCTTTTTGAGACGGGAAACTGACTCATGACATCTCAACTCTGACCTTTGCAGTTCTCCACTTACTGCAAAATACTTGCAAAATGTTTCAACAAGTTATTTTGTTCCCTCCAGTGTCTGGTTTTTGACACCGTGTGGTGCCCGTCTGTTTGTCTGTGCTTCCATGTCAGACATCCCAGGCCTTAGAAAATACAAAACAGACCTATTTCAGTATGTAAATGAAGTTAATGTTAATCAGATTTCAGAAATGTGTGCAGTGACTGGAGTTTGACATCCAGCGTAAATTCAAGTGTCTTGTTGCAGCTCGACAAGACATTGACCATTAGTTGTAAGAGGATGAATCCTGCACCGAGTGCCTGGATGATTCCCTGGACCATTTATTTCACTGGGTGTTACTAATCTTGTAGATATAGCTGGCTCCACTGGCCTGGGACAACAATGGAGCATGCATTTTGAAATACGCCTGCTGTGTGCAACTGCACCAATTTGCATGTTCTGGTTGTATTTTCATTTGAATTCCATTTGAATTCCATTTTGTTTGGTTTGATTATTCTTCTTTTTGCACTTTTTTTGGTTCATTCTTTGTCTTAGATTAGTACGAAGCCCCTGGAGTCCTAAAATATTATATTTTTTCCTCTTGTGCGAACCAGATATTTTCTTTTGGGAACTAGTTACTATCTTGAAAAATCATCTTTTGGGACTTCAGGGGCTCCGTAGATTATTTTTATTTTTTTATTTTATTTTATTTTTATTTAAAAGGATTAACTGGTGCTTTGTTTCCTATTCTTTTGTTTCAGTAAAGGGGCCCGGCAGAAAGTTAAGTCTGCCAACAGATCTTAAGACTGATCTTGGTACGGTAGGCGAAAGCCAGCAGTTTTCATTTGATTTCCTTTGAATCATTGACTTTCTGCTTTTTTCACATATTCTAGGCTTTTATGTAGCATTAGTTGTTTTAGATTTTTTTTTTTTCTTACTCAAACTTTCCTTTTTCAGTTTACTTGTCACTCTCTCCTGTTCAAGCAGCCCATGAGACTGTCGGCCTGACGTGTTCGTCCATTGTGCCCCTTTAATGTATTTTGATTTCAATCTTCTGTATTCGTTCCGTCTACATTTTGCAAGTGTTTATTAAGGTGATTTTTAGCTTATGCCCATGTTTAAATCTGAGGCTTTCTATCGCTCTATCATGATTGGACCATCCTCTGATTTTACACAACCTTTTCCTCCATTGACAGCCTTGCTCTACAGTGATTTGATCACTCGCTCCTTCCCTCACTTTAACTGGATCATTTCTCTCTGAAACAGCCGTCTCTTCATTATGACTGGATCATCTGCATTACAGATACCGGGTGCCCCCCCCCCCCCACCCCCCCCCACCCCCACCCATACATCTGCTACATGAGTGCCACATATACATCACAACCTCAGGTTTCTCTTTTCTCTGCGTCTGCAGTGTCATACATGCTGTCCCCTCCAAAAACTTCTGCTTCTTCAACACAAAATGTGCCGGTTCTTACTTATTCCTGTGACTCATTCAATAACCTTTTGGTGTGTGACAGTTAAAAAACAATGCTTTTATTTTATTTACATCTTTTATGAGCCAGGTAATACAAAAAATGGAGAAGAACGAGTTTGCTTGCCTCATCTCACATATGGTGTCATCAACAAAGGAACATTTTAAGCTTCCTGTGAGGTTAAAACAACAAAGTGTCAATATTGTATGTTGTGTGTAAAATGGACAGAAGTGCATATTAATACTTATTTTTATCATTAATCTTTCTTGATCTAATCTTTAATCTGGTTAGTCACTTCAATAGGAATATGTTATTTTTTTGGTCGGATCTGTCAATTATGGGAAATATTACTTGGTGTTTGTGTGTGTGCGTGAGATGGTGTATGTGCACTCTTGCTGTATGTGGTAGTCCATGCGTTGGGTGATGTGCATGAGGATACAGTGCCATTCTTTCTGCTATGTAGTTTCCTGCAGAACATTTCGGGGCAAAAGACTGAGTGGCCGCATCTCTGTTTGAAATTCAGAGTGAGAAAACATCAATACAGAGGCACAGCGGTGCCGTCATGCAGCTCTCGCATCAGTCGGCCCGATACTAACCTCAGCTTTCAATTCCCTGCTCTGCCTCGGCCCGTCCTGCTGTGAAACTGTGCATGTTGCACGCGGACTGGGTGGCACCCCGGAGCTTTTCATCTTCACTTTGAAACCAAGTCATTTGTGCATCAACCATGCAGGAGAAGTTGAGAGAGGAAAGGTAATAATCAAAAAAATAAGTGAGAAGCTTTCTTTTTTTTTTACTCGTCACTGAGAGGAAGTAAGAATAAAAGTAATCGTGGCATTTGGTATCATGAAGCTGTAATTACCTGTTCAGGCAGCTTTTTCATCACACGCTGACTGAACCGCAGGAAACAAAGAACTGCAAAGTGCAGCCAGTCCACATAGTGCTGCTTTGCTTTGTCTCGTTAATAAGGTTTGACTCTAAAAAACTAAAGTAAGGACAAAGCTTCCACTGTCAGTCCCTGAGTGGAGGCCATGTAAAGCAACGATGCCAGAGAGTAACAAGTGTTTCCTGTCAGCATCGTCTGCAGCTGATCATGTAGCCCAACAACTTGAATTAAATTAATTAATATAAAAAACAGTATTATATTTATTGTAGTTTTTTATAATCGGTTTTAGTTATTTGATCTTCACTTTAGGCTTTTTGTCAAAGCCAGTATTTCCTGTAAAGCTCTGGGTCGTCAAAAGAAATAAACAGCTTCTGCTAAAAAAGAAGGTTTTCTAACAATTCACACAGGAGAAAAGAAACAAAGTGGAAGTGAAACAAGCCTGTTTTCTTGTGATTTTCTCTCTCCTGGCAGAGACTGGATGACTCTGCACTACAATTTGTACACTCCACATTCTTTTACCCCAGCATCTCTCTCTCCTTCCTGCTCATACTGATTTCCAACCACTCTCCGACCTTTTGCAACCCACTCTTTCCTCCTTTCTCACCTTCCGCCATCTTTCTTATTGACAATCTGATCTTCAACATCAGCTTGCTTCTCTGACACTGCAAAAATGTCCATCTTCATAGGTCATGTGATGTACTATTGTATTAGAGTAATAAGTCAGCTTTTTTTTTATAAATCGCCCCAATCGGACTGAGTGATATTTCCTTTAAGCTGATAAAACAGGATTATAAATAAGTAAAATTAGCAGTTTTCTCCCTTATTTCGTTAAACCCGTTCGTTATCAGACTAAGTGACCTGTGATGGTGGATATTGCAGTCGGGGATTTGAATATGAATGAAAGTTTCTCTATTTCCCTTTTTGTATTGTTTGCTAATGCTTTGCCGTTGTTACAGATCATGTCAATGGACATTGCACTAGCCCCACCTCCCAGCCCTGCTCGGCGGGGAAGCCTCGCGTCCCAATGGGTCCCGAGGGGCCACGGCTTACTCGCAGAGGCCCCGGCCGACCGCCCTTCCGCAAGGCCCAGTCTGCTGCTTGCATGGAGATCTCTTTGCCTGTGTCCCACACTGAAGGTGTGTGCTTGTCTTCCCAACCCCCCCCCCCCCCCATCCCTAAACCTCTCTAACATGTTCTCCCTCCCAACAAGTGCATGCCTTCCTCTCACCCTGCGGTAAGTGGTTTAAGGCCTGATACATAGTTAACACAAGGCAAGCATATGCTAATGCAAGTTAGCAAAATTGAAAAACCATTTGAAACAGCATATTTTAACCATAATTTGAACCTTAAAATAAAAGTCTGAGGAGAATTTTAAAAAGAACCATACAAATACATCTTATTTTCTCCTTCTCTACATGACCCCTGAGGTGATAATGACAGATAAGCGGTTGTTCAAATGAATATCAATAAAAAAGCAGTTTACTTTCTCAAGAAACGTTGCCAGATATTCTCTCTCAGAATTCACAGCTAAAATACTTGACTATTACCATCTTAAAACTCAATTGTACCTCTTTAAGGCCCGTCCTGGTGCCAGTGACTGTGTCTCAATTCAGGGGCTGCATCCGTCACCTTCAGTGATACTAGGGGTCATAATCTGTGACTATTATTTTAGATGTCAGAGGCTGAAATGTTTGGGAGCCCCTGGTGTAAAAAGTTTCGAGTTTTGGGCCTTTTAGCAGTAAATAAGAGGGGCAGCGTTTGATAAATGGTCAATTTATTCAATTGGCAGTCACTAAAATCTGTAGAGGATGTGTTTGCACACTCAGATAAGTGGAAATCAGGCAAAAGGCGAATGTTGACAGTGAGAACATGATGATTATGGCTGCTCTACATTTACACTAACAGCAGCTGCTTCCACATTAAACAGTGTGGGAGCTACTTTCCTTCTTCAAACATATATTTCCTGCAGCTTGCATTAGCATCACCTTACAACATTGCAGCTCTTGCATGGTGACTCTTAATACGATTGCCTGTGTCGACTATGTCCCAGCCCTGAAGGTTGGTGCTATTTTAAGTGTATAAACTGATTTATTTTGACTTCTTCAATGCCTGTTTTTCTTTTTTAATCCTCTGCATCAGAATTTTGCATGTATTTAACTCTAAAAGCAGCACTGAGGTGTTAGAAATTAGTGTCGCGTTTTTTCCCCCCATCCAGTCATATAGTTTGATGAGGTAACATTTGAGCCTCGTTTCTGTCATATTCCTTTCTCGTCTCGTAAAGAGATTGTAGATGTTTTAGTTTTTAGAGTAACGGAGCTCACGTTAGGTTCGTGTAGTGTGGCCACACTGTCCGACTTTCTCATAACCCACAAAACTTTGAGCTGAGGGAGGCTTTTCATCACCTTTTATTTAGTGTCCTTGTGTGTGAGTATATACAGTTTCTTTGTATTGCAGTTGATCATGCTATTTTTTTCCCCCGACATTAAAATAGCTCTTTTCAGCATGCATACACATAAAAGAGGTGATTAAGTAGTTGAAGACGACCGTTGGAGCACGATTTGCACTCCGGCATTTTGACATTCTCATTGACAGATCTGACATTTCTCTTCTTTTGCCTCCATTGGAACTCGTTTTCCTCACACCCTGTCTTTGACTTGCACTGCCTGGAAATGGATTGGCCGAGTGGCCTCATATACCCATGATAAGTGTGGAGATTAGCGTGTGTGTGTGTGTTTTGAGTGTGTAAATATGTTCCTCTGTCTCTGTGTGTGATGCCTAAAGGTTTTTGTTATCGCTCCTGTATTCAGGGTTTATTCAACTTCACAAAATCACAAAAATCCTTGTATATTTCTATTATGACACACTAATCTGAATGTACTTTAACACTCTGAAGGTCTCTATAGCAGATCTTTCTTATTTTAGACATTTGATACATTATTAGTTTTGGGCTTTTTGTTATGCACATTTTTCAATGACAGTAAAAAAGCCAATAAATGAATGTGCTGTCAAGTAAAGACTTAAAATGACACTCCAGGCAGCGTCCTTTTAAGATTTTGACCTGAGAACCGACACAGAAAATGGCCTCTGTCGGGAATGTGCAAGAACATTTAATCACACAGTATGAAATCGTGCACTTAGGTGTCAGGCGTCAGACATTGCTGCAGGACATCTACTGACGTTTTAGCTAGAAATTTGTAGATTTCCTTTTGTTTTGACAGTGGATGGAAATAAAAGTGGGGACAGCAGACAATGGCCAGTGACTGACAGACACACAATGATTGGCCAAACATTTAAATGCTCTAATTTGAAATGTGCAACATTTGGGATAGTACTTCACAGGCAGGAGATTGAGTTTCATGTCATCTTGTGAACAAATGTACATGTATGTCAGTCAAAGTCTTGTGAATCTTCATATTTATCACAATCTACAAAACTGTGTTTAGGACCTGGTACACCACCAGTACTGCTTTTATATAATGCTCTTAAGGAGAGTCCACTTCTAAAGCTCTGGCTGGAGAGGTCACTCACACACGGTCCTGTCAGTATTTGCTTTTAGTCGAGGCTGTTTCAGTTTAACAAATCTAATTTTCTTCACATCTGTGTTGAGCTGCAGAATTATAAAGGTTTTTACTCTGGGCCTTTTTTGATTGTGCAAATCTAAAATGGTTCTAACAAACTGGTGTGGAATATTGATGCTAAAAATAATCCGGATAGGTGCAGTGTTGCTTGTTGAGTCACAGCTGACTCTTTTACACCAATTCTGCAATTAGACTCCCTCTGCCATCTTCATCTGCCTCATTATACCACATTGACCTGGAGCCAGGGGAGAAAAAAATGTTACATCAGCATAAGCTGAATGTTTTATTAAAGCCACTGCCTGGGCTGCAGCTGCAGTAGCAACCACACCAATGCAGACAATAGAAGACATTTATTTTCCAAAGTTTGAAGGCAATAGAACATATGAAAATATCCATAAAAACAGGTTGACAGACTTTTTTATTTAATAGGAAACCTTATACTAACCATAGGCTGTATTAACATAGTATTACGGGTTGCCTGCGTTTAGATATTCACTGAATCCATTGTCAGATATTCAACAATCTCTCTAATACTAAAGAACAATGTCTCTATAGGGGACAGCCACCTCACCTCTGTGTGCTACACTCTGTCCTCCTGCTCAAATGTGCCGAGGAAGCTTCGAGAGAGTGGCTCCGGCTTTAATCGATTTACAGTGGTCACCATTATCAAGAATGTCACATGGTACGACATGAGGGTAAATTGTCTTGCCTTCTAAGTCCATGATATGGTATTGGACCCAATTAAATTGTCCCTTATATCAAAGCTATCTTTGACTTTCCCAACCTTTTATGTCAAATGTCTTGATTCACAAACAGCGTGCAAGGAAATAATTTGAAAAATCAAGAATAGCCACTATCTGCACTAGCTTTAATGTGCTTTTATTCATTCATTTCATTTCTCCGCAGACGAATGCATATTCACTGACTGTCGCCCTACCTCGGGCGCTGTTGTTTATCAGTTGCACTGGGTTACCACAGTGAAGAGCCAGCAGGATCACTGGAATAATTAAAGGTCAACAAGCAGTGCGAGAGGTGAGGCCGATGTTAATGAGGCCTGCATTCCAGGAGAGGAGACAGAGGAGGGAAATGGCAAGGGAAGCCAAACTGAATATACAGTATCCACGTCACTACCTCCTCTATTGGTTAGGAAGCACAGCGATTAAATATTGACGATGTAATGGTATGATAACATTAGATTCGCCCGTGGACATGGTAATAAAGTGGTAGTTGAAGAACAGGAACATCTGTAAGATAGTGTTTGTGTTGTTATTAAGTAAAGAGAGGTGAGTGTAGCCTTTGATTTACATATAACTCACAAACAATGTAATAGGTAATAGTATCTCATAATAAACACATTTCACAGGTAAACGAAGGAGAACTCAAATATGTTTTACTGTGCTCTGCAATGCTAAGGTGACTCAGTAACTACCTGGCCAGATGCTGAAGAGGCTTTCAAAGGATGTTCTGTTCTGCACCTCCGCACACCCACGTCCGAAACAAAAAAAACCTGAAACCACACACCTGATATTGTGATATAAGAAGTCCCTGTTGAATCGCTGCATTTAACAACTTAAGCATCTTGTTTTTTTAGGTCAACATTTTATCAGTTCCCACTTAAATGCACAATTAACACGAAATGTGTCACAATTCTCTATTCACAGTCATTGGTGGTGCATAGATATGACCAGGTGTTCAGTAGCAGTCTCCATGTGTCCGTCCCTGTCTCTCCAAAGTATGTGGATGTATGTGCATGTACCACAGCATAAATCTGGCACATTGTCCGTCTCTTCCTATCACCCTCTGACACTGCCTCACCTGGCTCTATAGCTCCCCGTGAAGCAGCCCCCATCCCAGGGGGCCCTGTGTCCTGCCAGTGTACCACTCTGCCTGACTTTCATTAGCCAGCCCCCCCACAGGCTCTGTCACACAGCGTAAACACACCCCAGTGACACACACGGCAAAAACCCAGCCGCTGCTACCGAGACTCACAGCAGAAGGCTATTTCGTCTCGGTGTCTGCCAGCAGCATGTGCAGCAGGGTTGTCACGATACCAGAATTTATCACTTAAACCATCTGAATGTATTGATGTTGATCTGATACTGTGGAAAAGGAGTAACACAAATCCAACAACCACAATTTGCACTCTTGACGTCTTTATCTGAGTTTTCATGTCCCTTTTGTGTTACATTGATTTTTCTTTTTCCCCGATTGTTGGATGCACTTTTTTTGTACTCGTAGCAGTTTCAGAAGGAGCAGCATCAAATTTTGGTTGTCGTGCTACAGCGCTGTACATTATCCCTGGTCCCCATGTGGGACTCACAGTGTTGAGTTGAGCAGACGGTGTTGAGATGGTGTTTAGAGAGACGATGGTTTTTTTTGAGTAAAGGTTGTGTGGCCACAAGAAACGTAGCCTCTTTTTCAGTCACTCTCTCTTTCTGTGTCTGTTAATATTTCAAGGAATCTCTCAGCTCACACTCAGCTGCATCTTTCTCTCTTCCCCTTTCTTTCATCCTCTGGTACTGCTGTCCATCATGTCTGGTTCTTGGCTGGGTGGCTATGTGTGCGCACCCATGTGTGTGTGTACGTGTGTGTGTGTGTGTGTGTGTATTGATTTCTCTGGGTCTGGGCGATTGTGGTTTGTCCGACGGGTTTCATGTTGTGGTGGGGGACGAATAGGTTATGCATCGAGGAGGGCGATGCTTCAGCAGTTACACGGAGTCTCTATGTACTCCCACGACGAGCACCACAGCTCCAGCGCCTACTGCTGGAATGAGAAAGGTAAGGGGGCCTCGGCCACAAACCCATCAACCGCTGTCCTGCTGACTACTACACGTTTGTCCGTCCCTCCCGTCAGTCAGTATGTCCTCCCCTCCGTCAGTAAGTATGTCCGTCCCGTGGCCCTGTTCTGTCTGAAACACGCCTGGAAGTGCTCTCGTCCTGAGGTGTAGGGGCGGCTGTGATGCCATCTTTATATAGCAGCAGTCAGTGTATAGTGTATATTTTGCAGTCGGCATACTTTTTTGGCACCCAGCAGTTGTTGTTACATAAACTCTGCTTGCCGGGGAAGGCAGTACTCCACATTGCCTGGCTTTGAATTATTCAGAAATGCAGCAATACAGAAATACTTCTATGATGGGGTCTTAAAGTACACAATGGTGGACGTGAATGGGCTGCACTAAAATAGAGTTAAAGACGTTTTCTGGGTTTCGTGCAGTGTGTGTGTCCGTCTCTCAGTGTGTGTATCATCAGGCCGCTGAACAGTGAGTCGAACCAGCAGTTTCAATTAAAGACAACAGAAGTGTTTGTGTGTGCACAGGCGTGTGATGTGAAAATAAGGTCTCCGTCTTGTCGTCCCCTCGTAATGTTTGATCACGTTTCTTCTCCGTGTGTCACCTCTCGTTGGCATTTTCCTGTTTGTTCCAGTGTTTTACATGACACACGGAGTATTTGTCTTTTGCACTCCTTATCACCCTCTCTCCTCACACACAGAATACCATTTTCTAATTAACTTCTCGTCCCCTCATATCACCTCTCCGTCTTCTTCGTCCATCTCCTTGTTGCCATAAATCTCTATTTTCTCTTTCTTCTGTCCTCTCTTTCCATTCCTTCTCTTGTCACCCCCTTCATGTCTCTCTTCTCTCGCATCGTTTCCGCCTGTGGTCCGTGTTTGGCAGCTGCTGCAGAGAGTCGTGAAAACTCCTTCAGCCGCTCGCGCAGCTCCAGCGTGTCCAGCATCGACCGGGACACCAAAGAGGCAATCACCACGCTGCAGTTTGGAGAGTCCTACGGGCGCAAGAGTGATGCCCTGCCTACCCCGTGTTTGTGGGTGGGCACCAGCTTGGGCGTGGTCGTGCTCATCCCGATGTCCATTCCCACTGACCAGGAGGAGAGGATGGAGGAGGCGGTCACCATTGGCCCCTGTGGTAAGTACCAGGGTTTCATCAGAGGTGTCATGTGCCTTACTCAGGTTCTAAGTAAATGTAGTTGTTTGTGCAGTTTTCTTGTGTGCACTGGTGTTTTATTTCTCAGTATTAGATCTCAAATTTAAACTACATGTAAGACAAAGTGACTTATGTTTTGGACCTTACTTGATAGATTGATTTTGGCCAATTAGGAGCAGTGCAACAAAATAATCAATAATATCATCTAATAAACTTGATATGGTGAATGCTTAAATAATAACAATACCTGAAATACATATCCAGCAGATATGGAGCAACATTAGTGTTCATTAAGAGTCATGTTTCTAAAGTTTAAGTAGAATTTCAGACCAGAAAACTGAAATGATGAGCTGAAAGATGCTAAAGTGCTGTGATGAACTAAGGGAAACTGCAGAGATGGGTGATAATTCTCTGTAGATGTGTCACTTGTAATGTGAGAGTTCGATGTGCAGTGGTTGGATGACTCTAGATGGGAATAAACAGCTTCACAACACCCCCGGCTTCCTGGTTAAACTGATCACGTGTCTGAACTAACCAATCAGAAGCTAAAAGGGCATAGACTGAGGTAAAGGTATGTGAGAAACACTGAGGCAGATCCAACAAATAATTTTAACTGTTTTAAAGATGCTGATGTAAATAATCAAATGTATGATTTTTTTATTGAATGAACTCGTGCATTGACTTCTCTTCTAAACCTTACACTGCCATACTGATCCATGGTGGTAAA
Source organism: Hippoglossus hippoglossus (assembly GCF_009819705.1). NCBI lineage: Eukaryota > Metazoa > Chordata > Actinopteri > Pleuronectiformes > Pleuronectidae > Hippoglossus > Hippoglossus hippoglossus. Next base: position 7,405,356 of record NC_047171.1, on the reverse strand, counting down.
ATATTAGTCAGAGTTAACTGTTAGGTCAGTAAAAAGGCATCTTGGATTTGATTGATTTACATCTCTAGTGTTTAGTGTTACTTCAACATGTTCACATTGCAGTAATAAGCCTTTTGTATTCTCCTTGTTTCCCTCATGACTGTGATGTGGACAAGTTCTTCAGAAATAATAAAATGGTGTACAAAAAAAACACAAGACTCTGATCTGAAGTAAAACACCAGCTCCCATTTCAACACCACTTGTATGTTTGACACAAGACATCCACTCAGACAAATGAGACATCTCAGAGTTGATGCAAAACAAGGCTTTTAGAATAAGAGCAGGCAATTTCCTCAGGAATTAAATGGGCTGCTTCGCTGTGCGAGCAGCACTCAAAGGCTCAACTCTCCCTGGGTCCTGCTCATACTAGAAAGCGTCTAAAACGGCATTAGTCTCAATTAGAGGGGGAGTTTGTTGTCATGGAGAAACTCTTGACGGGCATTTGTCATGCATGGTCTCACATTGACTAAATTCTGCGCTCAGAGCAAGGATGGATTTTACAGCTCTGGCGTGTTCGCACTCTGACTAAACAAAACTGAGCCAGTGAATTAACCCATCACCAGTCCAGGAGCCCCGCTGCGTGAGGAGAAAGGTCTCTCGTCTCAGGGTATAAACATCAATTGAACCAAAAATCCAGGCCCTTTGAAGCAGCAGCTGTTCTCTGGAGACCAAACGTACAAGAAGCGAGCTTTTTACTGGAAGGTCACAGATCCTGTTCCAAGGAAAAACTGGCGAACAGAGAAGCGAGGATCGTTGAGCTCTGTCTGTGCTGCTGGGGATTTCCTCTGGAGAGAGTGAATCGTCTCCAACGCAACAAATGATGTGTTTGAGAATAATATCGGCACACTCTAGTGTTATGTGAAAGTAATGGATTACTATGGAGACAAGAGTAGAAAACAAGTACTGTTTTAGATGTGAATTTTTGTGTTTAACTTGCATCATTCATGCATACTGACGTTACCAATCTCATTCTAATAATAATAATAATAACTTTTTATATGTAGCACTTTTCAACAGCCATTACAACGAACACAAATAAAAGCAAGAAAACAAAACAGGACACGAAGCAAATTAATACAATGTCATTTAAAAAGACAGCAAATTTTATAATACAAAATCTAAGACAGCAGGTAAAATAATACAACATTTAAAAGTAACGGCAAAAGAAAATGATAAAATAAACATAAGTAAAGGCAAGAAAATAACATTCAAGTCAAATCCATTCTGTAAAAGTGACCAGAGGGTTGGAATAGTCAAGTTTATAATAAATACCAATTATTCTCAGCATTATGTGTATTATGCTCTGCTTTTCAGACACTAGGTTGCTATGGAGATAAGTGACTTCCTTTCATTTGCATCCTGCACTTTTTTGTGATAGTTGTCTGCTGTGGCTTCAGACATTTTAGGTCTCATGCAAACCCATGTTCTCCTCTCTTGTCTCATCCCAAACACTTGCAGGAACGGTCCTGATGCTGAAGGGCTCAGTGCTGCGCTTTGGCTTCTTGGACTGCATGGGGGCGGTCATTCAGAGCCCTTACGAGGCTTGGCGGGACCCCAACGCCTCCGAGGACCCCGATCGACCGCGGAGGCGCAAGCTGGTCAACTTTTCACCGTCGTCGTCCCAGGACACCTGCGGGGACGGACATCTGGCCGTGGTGTGCTCCGAGAAGCAGGCCAAAGTGATCCTGATGCCCTCGCAGTCTTGCCTCTTTGTCCACAACATCACAGAGTCGTCGTTTGTGCTGCGCGCTGACGTGGTGTCCGCGTGTAACAGCGTGTGCCTCGCCTGCTTTTGTGCCAACGGTCACGTCATGACACTCAGGTACATAGACAGCTGCAACATTGTGAAAATACTGAAGGGGTCTGAATACAGGAATGCACTGAATTAGTGGCACTATTTTTTGCACATTATCAAATTGTGTTGAATCCTGATATTTGATTAACTTAGATTTGATAATCATAACTATTACATTTCTGTAATCGTGCTGTCTACATTTAGCTGTGCATGTGGTTTATTGTGCAGAGTAGAGTTTTTATTATACAGATGTTCCTGCATGTTATCTAACTCGTCTCTTTCTTCTTGCCTAGTCTGCCCAGTCTAAGACCGCTGATGGATGTCAATTACCTGCCTCTGACAGACATGCGCATCGCAAGAACCTTTTGCTTCACCAACGGGGGGCAGGCTCTCTATCTCAGCTCCCCGACAGAGATCCAGAGAATTACATACAGCCAGGAGATGTGTGACAACCTGCAGGTCAGCACCGCAGTTGGTGTGTGTGTGTGTGTGTGTGCTGTTTCTATGACATGCAACATCTCAGATTTTAGTGTTATTAAAGACATTATGTACAGATAAAGACCTCACTAATTTGGCATCTGTGTGTGGGCATCCACTTTGACAATTTTCAGAAGAGTTCAGAAAAGTGTTTGTGCAGTAATTAAGCAGACGCCTTTGTCCCCACTGTTTATAAAGCCCAGAGCTGACAGCAGCTATTGAAGAGAAATGTCACACTTGTCATATGTGGTCTGAAGTACCGTGTGTGTGTGTGTGTGTGTGTGTGTGTGTGTGTGTGTGTGTGTGTGTGTGTGTGTGTGTGTGTAAACCCGGTCATATTCCTAGAGGTGTTTATTCTCAACAACCATCACTGCACTCTCACTAATGATAACATATGTCAGTGGAGCTGTGAAAATGATACTGTGCTGCCATACTGCCACCTACAGGCAGTATGGCAGTGGTTGGTTACTCACATTATGGTCTAGTTCTCACTGTCAATGTACGGTAAGAACAACATTTTATACTGTTATGTATATATGTGCACTTTGACCTCACCATACCTCATTGACCAGTGTGATCAACAAATGTTGGCGCTATGTCCCTGGTGCACAACTGGAAATGATTGTTTGATTAAAAACTGTATCAATTGCTGAGAATTCTTAGATTTTGTTCATGTTCATTGTTTGCAGGAAATGCTCGGAGAGCTGTTTACACCAATAGAAACGCCAGAGGCCCAGAACAGAGGCTTTCTGAAGGGCTTCTTTGGAGGAAACGCCAACACCGTCGACAGAGAGGAGCTCTGTGCGTTTATTTCTTGTTTTTCATTGTATCAATGTAAAGTGCTTCATTTCCGTGTGTGCTAATTCACCCAAAAGATGACATAAGTGATAATCATATAAGAATCATAAGTTCTCACATTTTTACGGGTTAACTGTGCAATTAGCTGAGGGTTATGTGAATGTGCTTTACATTTCACCATCGCTTTTCTCTCTTTATTTTGTACCTGATGTTGTTGACAGTCGGTGAGGCATCAGCTGGGAAGGCGTCCCGCAGTCTGGCGCAGCACATCCCTGGCCAGGGGGGGATGGAGGGCATGAAGGTGGCAGCGGGGGGAGTCGTGGGGGATCTGGCTCGGGCCCGTATAGCTCTGGATGAAAGAGGCCAGAGACTGGGGGAGCTGGAGGATCGAACCGCTCTCATGATGACCAGTGCAGAAAGCTTCTCCAAACACGCTCATGAGGTGAACACAAGAATTGTTATGATAGTAATTCATAGACAAAATATTTATTATTAAAAAAAAATGTAAGATCATCTAATTTGATCTTAATCATGGTCCAAATATGTGTTTATTAATACTGAAGTAAAATTAAGATTAGGATAAAAGTTTTAGGATAATTTTCTCAATTACTTTAAGCTCATTCTCAAGGATTTGTTTAGTATTCATCCCCAAGACCTTCTCCCTTTTGTCTTTTCACAGCTGATGCTTAAGTGCAAGGACAAGAAGTGGTACCAGTTGTAATAGCAGCAGGACAGAGGGCGGAGGCTGCCCTGAGACTGCTGAGAGCTTTATGCCAGGACAGGGACTTTCCCTCTGCAGATGGGGGCAATTAAAAGAGAGACTCAAGAGTGACTTTGTCTTTACGGCTTGTGGACTGGCTATGTTTGCGGCACTGTCACCTTGTTGAATGACCGGGACGGGCTAGTTCCTGAGTTCCTTGTCTAGACACGCTGTGATGAGGATAGAAAGACGGTGGCGACATTTAAAGGACTGAAGAAACTGGAAGTGTGAATATCCGGCAAAGTGTGTGTGTGTGTGTGTGTGTGTGTGTGTGTGTGTGTGTGTGTGTGTGTGTGTGTGTGTGTGTGTGTGTGTGTGTGTGTGTGTGAGAGTGTGTGTGTGTGTGTGTGTATGGTTGGATTTTCTGGACCTCACTGTGTAGATACTCAAAAGTTACGAAACCAACAACAAATGCATGAAACAAAAATGGATGACTATTAAAAATATCCAACTGCCATATTAAAAAGCAGCATGCTACTTTAACAGGAGATACAAAAAAAAGTTTTATTTAATAATATAAGCCAACAACAGAAACTATAAAAAACTTTATATTTTTGGAAATACTGACAAAAAAAAGATATATATATAAAAAGGGAAATGTATACCTGCATTGCTATTAAGCCAAAAGTTGTGTTCCTTTCCCTTTAATTATTTTTCTTCTTTGGTTCATTTTAATTTTATGTTCTCAGTTTCAGCAAATATTACTTGACACAATATAAATGCACATACTTAGCTTTCTCTACACACACTTAGCATAGCGCTACAACTTTGGTATAACCAATTACTCCGGGCTGCACAGTGCAAACACAAATCAGTAGTATTTACACTTAACTCCGCACAGTCCGATCACACACATTTAATTTCACTTTACGGCTGCTGCTACATAATAAAAGCATTCAATGATAATGACGAATATCTCGCTCCCCAACTATAATTGTATGAAAACAGCAGAGAGCAGATTGATATGAGACGTACGCGACGGCTGAGAGACAGTTAAACGTGTATTCTGGACACAGTGTGTTTATATCTATACGAACATATGTACTATTCACGTGCCATAAAAAAAACAAGATGGGTGAATCTACTTACTGTAAACAAACAAAGAGCTAAAGACTAGTGAGTATTCATCATGTGTTTCCTGTTGATCAGAGCAGATGAGAGAAAGTTCTTGGCCATAAGGGCATTTATCAGAGTCCTTTTTCTTTTGGAAAAAAAAATTCTAAATATATATATATATATATGAGGGTGTTTTTTTATTATTTCTTGGGTTGTCAATCGTTCGCCATTTGAGTCATTAGCTGCCTTTGTCGGGTGTACAAGTTTAGTGAGCCATTAGGTTGTGTGTGTGTGTGTGAGTGTGTGTGTAACAGTGAGCAAGAGCACCAACAAGTGTTCAAGCAGACTCTTTCTCTGCCAAAGCAATCAAAAATGAATGACACCCTCCTGTCTATCTCTCCCTTGGTCCTTAAAGTCGTGGCGTGTGCGTTTTCAGGCGTTGAACCGGAGTGGTCCTCGGGGAACCCAGAGAGGAGACCTGGAATCACGTCGGTTTAAACACTCGTGAGTTTCAGGAGAAGTTAGAGTATTATTTTATTTTTTTCCAGTGCTGTTCAGATGTTGAGTCAGTGAAGAAACTATGTACATGTGTAAAACATTTGCAACAATTTCAACTGAGGGCAAACATGTTTGATTTTTAATTTCCGTTCAATATTGTTCTTGATGACTATATCCTCTTGTCACAGTCTTATATTTGATGGTGAAAGGCCTCTCAACCGGAGGCTCTTGTATGTGAAAAACAACAAATGTTCCATGATACATTGTTGTGTATCATATTGTGATTGTGTTGTACATGTCAATGGGTAGCCACATGACATGTTAAAACAGCATTAACTGAAGGGGATATTTTGTACTACATGTATTCGTCTGTATTTTGAATCGATCTGAAAAGCTGAACGGGGATTACTGATATCTTATCTCTCACACTTCAGGCCTTTATGCGCACAAGCATTAACCCGTGTGGCGCATTGTGTCTTGATCCTGTTGACATCACTCCCACGTAAAATACGCGCAGCGACACCTATACTCAGAAGAATAACAGACCTGGATTGAATCCGCTTCATCATTTCAGTCTACTTCCTGTCAGCTGAGGCGTCATTAAAAGGCCTTCAAACCCATTTGTTTTCGCCTGAAATCCAGAAGCAGCGCCTCGGGGATTTCAGTCATTATACATGACTTGATTGAATGAGATGTCTTAAACATGACAACAGAAATGATACATTTCTCTTCTATCACTGTACCGTCAATGAGATTTGTGTTCAGTGCAGTTCTGTCAATGGCGGAGAAAACACATAAAAACAAAAATCACAAAAAACCAAAAGAAAATTGATTTAAAAAAAAAAAAATCGGACTTCTACTGACAGGGTGTTTTGTTAGTATGTTTTTTGTTTTTTATATTAATTGTACAGTTCAATCTTGGGTGAAAGGTGAAACAAAAAAAAAGAAGAAGACACTCTTGAGATATTTTTCTCTGTATATGTTGTACCTGTTACTGCTGGTACTGTATCTGGTATTCTGGCTCTGTCTAAATCACTGGGACTCTGTAGTTCTTCACACTGTCGTATCCTGAAAAAGGCATTTCTCTGGTTTTCTCAATGATGGCAGCAAAGTTTGTCTTATTTAAATGGATTCTACCACTTTTTGTTCTTATTGATATTATACTAGTGTATTAGAAAATTACTTGGCAAAAAAAAAAAAGAACTGAAAATATGTTGATGCAAAAGCTGAAATAAACATTGATTGATGTACACAGCTGAGAGCTTCACTGGTCACTATGAATAGAAATGTGTGTGAAAAGTTGTATTAGTTTTATATTAATTGTATTCATTTATACTGCTATATACAGTATCGTATGTGTTTTATGTCCTTTTAGTCATCTGCCTAGTCTGTTAATCACTTTGTAACATTGTAAAGAAAAATGCAACATCACTTATTACTATTATTAATACTATTATCATTAGTAGAAGTAGTATAACAACAATGTATATAATAATATTGTTGTTATTATAACACTACCTCCACCATTGAATAATGATATAATAACATGACACACCCACAATCACAGAGTCACAGACACAATCAAAAAGCCAAGAGTTTAACTTCCGGGTGCGCGTCCAATCAGGTTTTCGTTCAGGAGTCCACTGCTCACCGAGCCAATCCAATCCAGAATAGGGTGGGGAAGCGACCAATCGGATCGCCGTGTTACGTGTCCTAGTCCCGCCCTCCCCCGCTCATTCAGCAGACAGAGGCGGCTCCTGTCACTCAACACGTCTCAACATCCCATAGTGTTTTTCCTGATGGAGACAGAACAAACATCAGACTTTAAACATCTGGACACGTTAAAGATGGCGGGTCGTTGTGTCGGAGCAGAGTGAGAAGAGGAGCTCCACCTCCTCCTCCTGCTCCTCCTCCTCCTCCTCCTCCTCTCAGCGGCAGAGTCAGAGAGTCTCCCCCCGGGTTCGGTGATGTGTCCCCGGCTGTGTTCGTGGCTGCTGCCGCTGCTTCTGCTGCTGTCCTGCTGCCGGGACGTGTCTTCACAGGAAGTCCCCGGGGCCTCGGTCCCCAGTGCCGCTGACACGCTGGTGTGGGGACCGGGGCTGGAGGCCGACGTGGTTCTCCCGGCGCGGTTCTTCTACATCCAGGCGGCGGACAGCTCCGGGAGGAAGTAAGTCACGTTCAGGCCCGATGCAGCTCTGTTGCTGGGGACCAAACTTTGACTTTGTCCGTTGTGGCGACCTGTGAACTGTCAGTGTCCAACAGCTACAGGAGCTCCACGTAGCAGCTGACTCTGTCGTGTGGAGCAGCAAGAGCAAAGTAAAGTATTATATATGAATTAAAATAATCCCTGCAACTTTGTTTCATTAGAGTCAACAGACAAAGTTGGACAAATGGCAAATATATCATTAATTCAATGAATAAAGGTCACATTAAGGTTCAGTTTTGTCAACACTTTGTCATCAATGTTTGTGTTTCTATGAGGGCTAGATCCTTTTTAATTATGTATGACCCTGAAGTGCAAAACGTCAAATCATAAAACACAACAGAAAATACAAAAACAATACAGCACAACAAATAAGGAAACACAACAGCAAGTAAGAAAAGAAATTACAAAAACAAATCACAAAACACAACGTCAAAACACAAAACATGACAACAAATCACAATGGCATTAACTTATAATGAAAAAAGAAGGTACCTACAATCAACAAGGCTTGTTTCTGTTTCTGATTTGTTGTTGTGTTTTGCGCTTTAGGGCCACCATAGTCAACCTTGAAAACTAAATGTCCTCCAATGTTCCCACTTTTCCTAATGCAATTTTAAACGGGTCTCATGTGGGCCTGTGTTGTTGTCTCTGAGGTGTCCCAGTTGGCCCAAGTGTCAGACGGGTGGAAACATAACCTCCCTCCAGGTCCCATGAGACAGGTCCCTGTTACAGAATCTCTATTTACAACTCAACACAGCACGATTACAAAGAAAGGACATCGTAGGAAATCTTTGAACCACTTGTGTTGTTTTGTGAAAGATGTTAGAGAACCTCCAACGAACCCTTTCATCCAAAATCTCCCACGGGTGCAATGAAGGTATCCCAGTCAATGCATAGTCCCTCAGTGGGTGTCACTTTCACACATGCTCTGGGTCTCCAGATGGATCAGTTTCTCTGCTCCATTCATTCAATAAACTACACTGTTGTTGTCTGCAGGTAGAGGAAACACAACACTAGCATTGCAAAATAAAGAAGCCATGAAATGATATCAGCAACAACAAAAAATAAACACAACCCTTTTTCTTCTGCTCCCATTTTTCACGTGTTAAAGTCAAAGATCTAAGATTTCTCTCAAATTCTGTTCACACGTGTTAAAATCTCTAATAGTGAGAACTTGACCTTTGAGGGATAAGATGCTGATTCAAGAGCTTGGTGTGCCTTGAACTGGTCACAATAAAAGACCAATCTACAATGTGCAGTTCTTTATTGCCTAAGAAGTTTTGAGGGAGCGTGCAAATGGCATGCTGAACTGAATCTTCATTTCTCTACCATAAGCTGCCTCCAACGTCGTTTTCTTCGAATTTAGCTGTTCATCCAACCGGCCTCACGACCACAGACCACCTCCCACCACGCCAGCCCAGGACCGCCGCCCTGCGTCTTCACCTGAGATATCTCCTCAGATCAGCCACCCAGTCAGCCGATGAAACAGCTGGTTTCCACAACCAAACAAAAGTGTTTTGTTTATATTTCCGTTGAGTGATCTTTGTGACAATTACAGTGTAGTCAACGGGTATTAGAACAATAGTTCATTTGAAATAAAACAAAGGTTGAAATGTAGATATTCTAACAGGGGCTCGTTCTCCATGTTCTTCCCCCTCACAGTTTCACAGCATCCCCCGGTGAGAATACCTTCGACGTGAAGATCGTGTCTCCGGTGGAGCAGTTCACCAGGATTTGGATCCAGGTCCTGGATCGTCATGACGGGTCATTCCTGGTCCGATACAGAATGTACGCCACCTACACGGACCTTCACATCCACGTTATGCTCAAGAACAAGCATGTCGCCAAGTCGCCGTTCATTCTCAAAGGTAGAACCCGACTCAAAAATACGTTTTGATTTGTATTTGTGAAAGATCTTAATGATGTTTCTGTTTGTCCTCCACAGGCCCAGTCTACCACGAGGGCTGTGACTGTCCCCAGCCCAGTGGTTCTGAATGGGAGGCCCACATGCACTGTCCTCAGTCCTTTCCCCAGATAGACAGGGACCTGTCTCTTTACCAGAGTGTTGACCCTGATCGTAACGCTGAGGAGATCCCACTGCGCTTTGGACAGCGGCAAAGCCTCTGCCATTATACCATCAAAGACAACAAGGTACACGGGACCTGAGACGCCACAACCACCAACAACAGACAAACTAAGCAGCAACATAAGCAGTACACATCCAAATCATCATGTTAGAAATATTATACGTGTAAATATGGCTAAAAAAATGCTGATACATCAGCATTTGGGTTGGGTGAAGGTGTCATTAGTAAACGACGTTGTGAGTGGAGATAATGAATTCTCGTAATGTAATGTAATGATTTATCTGTAGTTAATTTAACAGTGAAGAAGGGAAATCCATTAACACATATGTCATTTTACAAGAAAATCCTCAGTTTGTCCTTTGAATAGAGAGAGGATAGTAAAGTAGAGTAATAAAGGGTCGTGTTTCCTTGGGCTGAATAGTAATTAGGGCCATAGAATAATGTGAAGTCGGCCAGGAGAGCCTGAGGCTGTGCAGCACACATTCCACCGTGTTCGTCAATCCAGGTGTCTGCAACAGTGATATGTCTGAAGCTCGCACAGAGCTAACATCACCTGGACATATCAGCAATCAGTTGTCAAGGATTCCCACTCCCATTGTTTGTCATTTCTACATTATGTTTTCAGACTAAATAATGAGGAACACAAAAATGTGTTCCTCAAATAAATACCAAATAATGAGGAACACATTTTTGTGTTCCTCATTATTTGGTTTTTATTTCTTTGTATATAAGTCCTGTAATACGCATTTAATATGTTCTTGATAATTGAAATACTAGTCTGAAACAACATCTTTATCTGAAGCTTTCAGTTTTACGACATGGTCTTCCTTAGCAGGTGACGATGGATCTGTTGACATGTTGGTTCAGTAGCTTTTATAATTTTATTATAGGACTTTAAATTTGAATTGGTCTAAAGTTAAGCATGACTGTTAATTCTTGTGTTACTTTCATGTTCTTAAAGCTTCTTTTTATTTCCTTCAGGTTTACGTGAAGACTTTTGGAGAACATGTTGGTTTTAGGATCTTTATGGATTCTATCCTCCTGTCACTCACCAGGAAGGTACGCTCTTCTTTAAACTGCCTGTACAAAAATATTTGTCATTATATATGGATTCCAAGTCTTCAATAATGCACACACAGTATCTCCTCCATTTTGTGATATTATTTTTCTAATATTATTTTGTAATAACTGACACTTTCCTTCAAAAGAACCCACTCCAGTTCTCTTCTCTGTGTTGTTGTATGTGTCCAGGTGCAGCTCCCTGACATTGAGTTCTTTGTGAACCTGGGTGACTGGCCGCTGGAGAAGAGGAAACCAAGTGACAAGATTCATCCCATCTTTTCTTGGTGCGGCTCCAACAATACTCGAGATATCGTCATGCCCACGTATGACCTGACTGAGTCTGTCCTGGAGACCATGGGAAGGTGAGTCTCTGTGTCCAAAAGCTACATGATTCATTAACTCTTGTGTAGTAAAAAAGTAAAAGTCTACACATACTGACCAACATATGCAGATCAACTCCCCCCATCACCACCTGTAAGTACAGTGAGCCACCATTTTCGTAATAGTCGACAAAAATAGCTCAGGAATGTCGTGCGGGCAGCCTCAAAGGAAAAATCCACCCAAATACTTACGAGTATAAAAGAATAAAAAACAGGTTTCCAAATATTGAGCTTTTTCCTTCATTGAGCAAAGGACCTGCCGTCAGGTTGGATTCATTGCACAGTGGGTTCTAATAGTGACCCCGTGTCACAGGGAGCAGAAAAGTAGCTTATATGACAGTTATATTTATATTCTGTGGACATTTTGAATAATACAGTTTTGTTTTTTTTGCCTCCGTTGGTTTGGTAGATTTGTTCAGGACAATCTGATATGAATGTTTACTTAGCTTGTCCACAAACAAAAAATAAAACATTGACTCCTTCAGTTACAATCTTTCTTTAGCAGGTGACGTGTGCACAGCCTGCTCCCTCACACCGCCACAGTGCAGACAGAGTAATGAAACTCGAATAAACCTGTGTCCGGACGCTCATTATTTTCTCCTCATGCCTCTCTGCTTGTATAAAGGCAAACCTCATGCATTTTTATGAAGTGTGAGTTGGCTGATTTGTGCGTGACAAAAACCTCCCAGCAAACCCAGACACAGCCTGGATGCAGCCCTGCAGAAACTCTCACCCTTTAATGACACCAGGGTCTTATTCACCTGTATGAACACATACTGTACATGTAAAGTTCCAGATGCTGATATGAATGAGTGTGCCAGATTTGACATTCATCATTGTGTCCATCCAATTCAACAGAGTAAGTCTGGACATGATGTCAGTTCAGGCCAACTCAGGGCCGCCGTGGCCAGAGAAGAACGCCACGGCCTTCTGGAGGGGGAGGGACAGTCGTCAGGAGCGACTGGAGCTGGTCAAGCTATCGAGGGCTCATCCTCACATGATAGACGCAGCTTTCACCAACTTCTTCTTCTTCAAGCACGATGAGAGCCTCTACGGGCCGCTGGTCAAACACGTCTCGTTCTTTGACTTTTTCAAGGTAAGGAAAAATAAACCTTGAAGAAACTAAATCTGCACAAAAAGCCTCAATTGAAGTAGTGTCTATGAGGAAAGTATGTAACAAGCTAAAGACTCTTCAGTTAGGTAAATTGAATTTTAAATGTAGCACTGATTTTGCTAAAAGTCATTTAATCTTTTTTTTAATTTGTGTTCCATGTCCACCTCCAGTACAAGTACCAGATAAACATTGACGGCACGGTGGCGGCGTATCGGCTGCCGTACCTGTTGTCAGGAGACAGTGTGGTCTTAAAGCAGGACTCGGGCTACTACGAGCACTTCTACAATGAGCTGCGACCATGGGAGCACTTCATCCCAATAAGGGCGGACCTGGGAGACCTGCTGGAAAAGATCCAATGGGCCCGTGACCACGATGAAGAGGTGATGATGATTATTCAGTTGACTATAAACACCATTTGATCTGGTATGATTCTATTTAGTGGATCCTTATTGGCTTCGCTCTTCTGGGTTGTTGTGATTAAAAAATGAACCCAGGTCACTTTGATTCTTCTTTCAGGCAAAGAAAATTGCACTGGCGGGTCAACAGTTTGCCCGCAATCATCTCATGGGAGACAGTATACTTTGTTACTACTACAAACTCTTCCAGGTACAGTGCTGCAATCATCCAGGGCTCAAAGTATATTAGATTGTTGTTGATAAATATTATTTAAGTTATTCTGGATAATTTAATTTCACATAATTTCTCTCTGTAACTTTAATTTTCTCCTTGTAGGCATATGCCAAACTCCAGGTGACGGAGCCGGCGGTTCGTGAGGACATGGAGCTTGTAAAGCAGCCGACTGACGACCTGTTCACATGTTCCTGCCACAGGACGAGGGTAACGGACACAAATATGTTTCCCTTGCATCAAAGGGACTTTACCCCAATCTCAGCTTACACAAGTAGCTCAGATAATGAAAATAAAGTCTATTTTTCAAGGACGCCCTGATTACATTACACATGTACAAAACACATAAATCTACACAAATAATCATGAACAGATAAGCAACAATATAAAGTTTAACAGAACAATGACATTAATATGTTAAAGCAATAAGACATATAATAAAGGAGATATTAAATAGATAGGAACCGGATCTTGAACTTAAAGCAGCTCAATGAAACTCAGTCATCACAGATGGTTCGATTTACACCTGAGCTTCCAATACGTCATCCTTCCACAAGCTAATACCTCAATTCTAAAGAGTCTGTCTCCCTCTGGTGTGTATAAGATGTCCCTGCACCTAAAGTACATTCTCCTCCTAAAATACTGCAATTTGCACCTTAAAGTTACACTATCACTTAAAATAATATAATTATTCTTTTTTAATTCATGATAAATACATAAAATACTATATTAAAGGCCATGTTCACCCACTTCAAGTTGGGCAGAGCTCTGTAACATGTAAGTCTATATATATATATATATATATATATATATATATATATCACTCCTAATTCTAACATCAGTGTTATTGTTTGTTTTTCAGGTAAAAGATGAACTCTGATGGACCTGTCACTCACTTACAGAGAAGTCCTTCATATCTGATAAAGTGCCAAATAATTTGTACAAATGTGGATTCATTGTATGACTGTGTGATATGAATTAATATCACCTTAGGTCATCTTTTTTAAATAAATGTATTTCTTTTTTACATGTTGAAAGTGTAGGTTTTTCTTTCCTGCTGTTATATTACACACTCACACATACAGATAGAGAACAAGATAAGACGACTTGACCTGAACATGTGAAAGGATGAAGACAACCTGTACCTAGAGGAAAGTTTTTTTGGAGGATCCAAAATTGGGAATATAAACTGTATATATATATATATATACATATATATATACACATACATATTATTTTCTGCTCTGTATGTCACTACCCTATAATGAACACTTGCCATGCTTCACATTGGCTGTCAACATTATACCTGATTTATCTGTGTATATATATATTTAATATATATAATATTATACATGCATATATTAAACCATATACAAATGTATATAATCAATGAAAACAAAAGTCGCAAATTTAAGTTAATAACTACTCCCAACCGCTAGATGTCCCTAGTCGGCTGTAATGTCACTTGAGGTATCGCAGAAGACATGGAGAAGTTTGTGGAGGTAAATATAAACATTACATCTTGTAAACTTAACTGAGACTCGATCCTGGTACAACACAAACTTTAACTGTTTGTTACAGTCACTTTACTTTGTTTAGATTTTAGTTAATGTGTCAAACTGCGTCATTAACCACAAGAGAAATGATTTTAAACGATTTAAAGCTAAATGTGGCTGTGATGCACGGTGCCGCTTGTTTCCGGTTCAGGACAGAGTGAAGGTGCAGCTGGGGACAAAGTGTGTGGACGCTGCTGTGTGTGTCCCCACCTCGGAGACACGTGTCCACACCGCTGTGATCCTCACGCATGGAGCCGGTGGAGACATGAACTTCTCTCAGCTCGTGTCTCTGTCTCACGCGCTGGCTTCACGTGGCTTCATCTGCCTGCGCTTCACCTGCAGAGCTTTGAACCTGAGCTACAGAGTGAAGGTGTACCACGCTGTGTGGGTGAGGGGCTCCATCCACTCAACACTGTTTACATCCTCATCCTGTGGGTCTGTGTGAATCTGCATGAATAAGATGTGGTTTCCTCTCACAGGACTATTTGAAATCACTGCAGAGGTTTAACATCAAGCACATATTCATTGGAGGTGAGTGTCACACAGTGTTTTACACACAGTCTGTGAGCATTGCAATAAAATAACTACCATTGAACTTCAATTTAAATGAATCAGTTCACTGGGATGGCAATCAGTCCCCCTTTAAAAAACACATTTAAATTCACTAATGATATTAATAATAATTATATCTTTGTTTATGTGGCTCTTCTCAAAAATAAAGTTGCCAAGTGCTTCACAAATAAAAGACACAAGTACATAAAAATAACATGAACACAAATCAAAACAGTCATAAAAATATAAATATTCCAATCTAAGCATTACAATAATAAAAATAATCAGGGTATTCAATATGATAAAAGTAAGTTTTCAGCTTTCATTTAAGTGAAGTTACTGACTCACCCTGTTATATTTCATTAGGTAGGTTGTTCCAGAGCCTTTTATTTCACAATATCTGCCCCCCTCTCTGTGCCTAGAGGGAGCAGGGTTGTAGATCTGTAATATACTGAGGAGTCAGACTATTGGATCCAGATTTTTAATTAAATCTGCACCAAATGGCACACACTCTTAAATGTCAGTGCAAAAACATGGCAGGTCTTTTTCCATCAAGATCCATGAAATTTTGTATCCAGTTTATCCTGTGAAACGTGTGTGTCCACAGGCAGATCAATGGGGAGTCGTGCCGCTGCAGCTTTAGCCCGGCAGCTGAGTGAGGGAACAGAGGGAGCAGTGCAGGGTGTAATATGCCTGTCTTTCCCTCTGCACCCCCCAGGACAGACACACGCCCACCGCCAGCGGAGTGAGGATCTCCGGGCGCTGCCGGAACACGTGCCGGTACTGTTTGTGTCAGGCACCGGGGACAACATGTGTGATAAGGTGAGTTTGCCCCCACTGTTCTAAATGTACACTATATGGACAAAAGTATTGGGACACACCTCTTAATCATCAAATTCATGTGTTTCATTCAGTTCCATTGTCATTGGTTGGACTTGGCCCCTTAGTTCCAGTGAAGGAAAAATCTTAACACTTCAGTTTACCAAGACATTTGGACAATTCTATGGAGATATGTCCTCTCGTCCAACATCAGTGTCTGACCTGACAAATGCTCTTCTGGATGAATGTGTATATTCCCAGAAGAGTGGAAGCTGTTATAGCTGCAAAGCGGGGGCCAACACCATATCAATGCCTATGGATTTGAAAGGGATGTCATTAAATCTCCTGTAGGTGTAATGTGTAGGTTTCCCAATATCTTTGTCCATATAGTGTAAATGTTTTTTTGTCTTTATGTTAAAGTTGCAGATATCATGTATTGGTGTGCAGTGGAAAACCCAGTCCTGTAATAATTTGCATGAGTTGCATTTTAAGAAATGCTGTATTCTGATTATTCCACAGTTTTAGCTTGTGCAATGTATTTTTTTTGTGACATGTGCCACAACAATGATTTTGCTTTCTCTCTTTGCTCAGGTGCTTTTTGACAGGATGGTGTCAGAGTTAAAGGCTCCAACTGAGGTTTACTGGGAAGGTCAGAGGAGTCCGTGATGGAGGAAGTCAACCTACAAGTTATTACCTGGATAAGTAAACAGGAAGCACAGATTAGTTAATGTCATCCTTGTTTAGTTGTGTTTGTTGAATAAAGTATATTTGTCACAGTGCACTCGCTTTGAGTCTTTTTTTTTCAGAAACTTTGTTCAATTTAATGGAGATATTATTTAAATCATCCAAACCCACATTTTTATTACCTAACAAAACAACCTTTTAACATTCAGCCCATGTAGCTGGACATTTGCATCCGACCTCAGTGGGTCATCTACAACTCAGTGAAAAGCTCCACAAGAAAAAGACTACATTGTGTAGACAGAAATAATGAAGGGACACGTCAGTGAGCTCAGCAGGTTGCATTACATTACATTACATGTCATTTAGCTGACACTTTTATCCAAAGCGACTTCCAGTCCAGAAGCTTGAAGAGAAGCTATTTAAAGCTCAGTCAGATATGGTTGTAATGTAGAACTGAGCAATAAAACAATAATTTCCATATATATTAATTTAATAAAGGGTAAACATACACATTTATGTATTGTTTATGCATTGTGGAAGCACAGTGAGGAGATATAACACATGAGTGATCGACCTCAGATCTAAAAAATGCTTTGTTGTTTATTACATGTTTGTATCTGAGACATTCATCCTGATAATTATCAATACTGACGGATATGAATATTTTTTATCTTGATATAATTTACATTTTAACCCTTTTGTGATGAATGAGTCTCATCCTAAACTTAAAGTGAATGGTTACAGATGTCCGTTATGCCATCTCACCTCTTGGACCACAACTACTGGGGGATGGTCCCCAGCCCCACCACCTCTACCAGCACCTCCACGCCCTCTGCTGGGGACTTGAGGGGAGACATCCTGGGAGCCTGCGGAGTCAGGAAGTCTCCATCCCTGTCCTGTGTTGCCATGACAGCCAGTCACATCTCAAGCCAGTCACATCTCAAATAGACATCTCAATATGTCTCAAGATTTCTTTCTTCCAACATTTTGTTCTTCATTTCTCAGAAAACTATTGATGGATCCTGATGAAAAAAATCTGACCTGTTTAGAAGACTGAGATTTATGACTGAAGTTTAGCTTAGTTTAGCTTAGCTTAGCTTAGCTTAGCTTACTTTACTTTACTTTACTGTATTTGTTGCTTCAGTTTCTGTGGGCTGTGCCTTTAACGCGGACTCTGACGTCGCTGTGCAGTGGACTTCGATTGGCTGGCTCACTTCCGGGTGTGTGTGTTTCTCCTGCAGAGCAGCATGGCAGCTGAGCCGTGGAACAGAGTAAACATCTCCTTCCCTGGTGCTGTTTCCAGTGTCCGGGTAACTTTCAGCTCAGCTACAGGTACCTCGCAGTTTATCCTATAAAGATATGATAAATATCTCACTTTGCTGCGTCATGTCGCTTCCAGGCCATGTGAGCTGGGCTGTGCTGTGCTGTGCTGTGCTAGGCTGGGCTGTGCCAGTGGGCTGTGCTAGTGTGCACCTTCGTATCCTCCCTCACGTGTGTGTGTCGTCGCTGTTTTTCAGGTACAAACGTTGCAGCTCTGTTGGTTGAAAACGCGAAGGTCCTCAAACTGCTCCGCAGTGAGATTCTTCAGACGGAGGTTCGCGTCCTCTACGAGCTGCTGTACATCCTCAACAACAGCTTCCGGGGAAACAAGACGCTCAAAGGTCTGAAGCAGGTGAGACCCTCCTCATGTGTGAAGGATGTGTGACCTGCTTCAGCTGGTTTGACATCTAGCTGTGTCCATGTTTCACATCTTGTCTTCTCTGCCCCAGGTGGAACAATGTGTAAACAGGCTGAAGAATATGAAGCTGGACATGGCTCTTGATGAACTGACTTGTCTGTGTCCCAGCAGGATTCAAAGGTAGTTAACACTGGGTCAGTGTCACGTGGTGGTGGTGCCATTTATCATGTTGTGTTTATTCAGTATTCATTGATTTGAATCAACAAATATATGTCATCCTTTTCTCACTTACTGCCGGTCTGTGTTCTTTGGGTAAAACAAACCAAGCAGCGAGAATAAATCAAACTTCAATCAGTTGTCGTAGATCCATTAAAGCACAACTACGAGTTGAGGTACTTTCACACCAGCTAGAGACATCAGGCTGTGTGTGAAAAATAATATATTTAATTGGGGCGTTTATTTAATCAATATTAAATCACAACAAATACAAAAAATACTCTTCAGTCCAAGTTTAATCAATGTGCTTGGTTGCCTCAGTAATTAAGAAGTAATTAAGGATTGTTTTTGCGTGTGTGTGTTTTCAGAGGACTCGGCATCAAGACTGGTAACTGTGATGTTCCCAGTCAGCCCATGCTGGAGTGGCTCGGTCTCAAAGTGCTGGGAGCCGCCCAGCTGATGAGCTGCACGCTGGACCGCTGCTGCAGAGCTTTCTCGTATCCTTTCCAAATGTGGTACCGTTATAAAACGTGTGGTTGTTCATTCCTGAGGAGACGTACGATAGAAACCTCCCAAGATGTGGATCTGTTTGTTTGAATTGAGTGTTACCGCCTCTTCAATAAGTCATGTCCTTAACAGATTTGTTTCAGACTCTCACATCAGCACATGAAACTGGAGGAGTTTGTTATCTTGAATTTGGTGATAACCAGCTTGCTCAGTCGTCTGTGGTGAGTGTTTTTCCTCATTGTTGCAGTGGCAGAATTAGAACGTGCTCTAGAAAAGTCTGCATCTGATATTTTATGATATGTCTTTGTTTATAAAACACCCCCCACGGTCTAAATCCACCGTCTCTGTGCCTCCATCAGGGTGATATTCCGTGGCATCCTGGTCAGCCTGTCCACTCTGTACAAGCAGCTCCTGGAGTTCCTCAGAGAAGTCGCCCAGGCTCAGCCCATGCCCTTCCTCACAGACTTCTCCCTGCCCCCAGATGTGGCTCAGCTCCTGAGTCCCTCTCATGCATTGTTACTGATCGAAAGACCAAAGCCTGGTTCACACGCCAAAGAACACAAGGAGACGCAGAAGAAGAAGAAGAGTTCTACTGTTATAGTCAGGAAACGTGGACAGAAGGGGAAGGTTAGGGAAGATCTGGGTGTGGCTATTGAAAGAGGTATGCTTCATCCATGGATTTGTATTTTATATTAAGCACTTACTCAGGGCAGTAATGTGATACTGTCTTAAAATATGTGTTGTTTGTTTCATTCATTCGAGTCAATTAGAAGTAGATAAAAGAAAACAAATGTCCCACTGTTTGAAAATGTTGTTTTAATCCAGCAGCTTATTTTTAATGAGATTTACATTACTCATTTTTATTCTTGTCTTTATTTCCAAGGTTTAGTTCATGACACAGACATGAAGCCATTTCTGGAGTCTTTCAGGAACTTTCAAGAGGTATGTGAGCAAATCAGATGCAGCATTTATTTATTTACTTATTTTATTATTTAGAGAATATGTAATTACTAAGTGCTGTCAACTGATCTTCCAATGTACTGATCCTTTGACAAATCCTTCCCACAGACACCTAACAAGACAGACGAGACACAAAGATTCAAGAAACTAGTGAGAGAAGCGACTTCATTCACAGACATGGCGGCTTATCTGGAAGAACAGATCACATGGTGTAAATCCCAAAAGAGAAAAAAGGAAAAACGTCTCTTAACCTTCCTGCGGTTGAAGTGCCACAAGATGACGTGCCTGGAGGCTGCCGGCTACAAGTAAGACCAGCACCACACAATAGGAAGTTGTTGAGGTAGAACTACTATGACGAGGTTGGAATATTAAATATGTATTTCTCCTGATGCTCAGTGTCCAGAGGAAGTTGCCGAGCTTCAGACGGGAAGTTCTCTGGGCTTCATCTCTTCGGGGTTCGGCGCCGAGAACCTTCCGCTTCTCTGCCTCCCTGAGGATGAATCCTCGCCGGAGAGCGCGTTTTCATTACCTCAGGAGACAATTAAGGTTTTCAACAATCAAGACTGGTGTAAAAAAGAAACACCTGAGGAGGGACAGGAGAAGGAGGAGCAGAAGGTGTGAGTTATCAGCATCTGGACCCACAGAGGAAGAACAAAGTAGCAGGACCACACATAAGGAGACACCTCAGACCACTGACTGTGAAGGACAAGATGACATAGATGATATTTTTGCCTCTGTAGGTTTTTGACACTGAAACAAACTCAGTGGGGGGGCAGCTGAGCTGTGGACTCTGAATGATCAAACTGGGATGTGACTTGATTTTAACCTCAGTCAGTAAAACAGATTTTAACTGGTGATGTTTTCAAAGCAGGAAAAGTTTAAGAGATATAACTGGAGATCAACAGTTCTTTTTGTGTGATACCAGGTTCAAGGGGTTTGTGCCTTAGCTGTAATAAAACCTTTTTATTATTGATCCTGTGTCTGTGAATTTAATGTTGCCAGGGATCAGTTAAACTATTCATGGTCACCATTATTCATGGTAAGTTTAAATATGTATTTTGAATCATATTAGGAAACAAAAACCTCCCATATGCAAGAAGAAATGTGATTTTCTGATATTTACTAAGTGCAGGATGTCAATGCAGAAAAGTAATGTTGTAATCTTTTAAATCCCTATTCACAAAAATACAAAATGTCTGCATAAGATGTATATTTACATTTAGCTGAATAATGACACAAGTGACATGGGTGTGTGAGAAGGAATAAACCCAGTACAACACTTCAAAGTTTTTACTCATAACTTTTAGTCTCTAGTGAGGACCGACCACTTGCTATAATAACTGATAACATATCAACTCAAGATGAATGTTGAGAATATAAAGTATTAAATTAAGATAACTACACACTGGCTGTAAACACTAAAACAGTGTAAACATGATAGATAGCAACTCAGTGAGAAAATATACTAAATAAACTTAACTCAGCAATAAGTAATGAGGTAAAATATCTTGGTCATTTTATCACAGATCATATGAATGATATCTACAGTCAATGTTTGACTCAAGCAAATATTTTATGCAGGTTTACTGAGTGCACATACTGTCCTATACTGCCCACCTGTGGTCAAACTACAAATAAGCAAGCTTAATGAAACATGGAGGTGCTTACTATGATTCTGTGAGAATATTACTGAAGAAACTGAGATGGTCGAGGGCAAATTAAATGTTTGTGGCTGCAGGAGTCAACACTTTCTAATCTGTCCTATGAAATATCATGTAACTAAATTAAATCATCTTGGTTTAATCAAATAGCAGAAACAATTCATGGAATGGTTAAACAGCCAAACCACAGTGATACTTGTTGTTGAACATAATAGTATTATATTTGGTTGTCTGTTCAAGGGCAAAAATCATCTTCATGGGGCTCCAGCCTATATGCAGTCTATGGCTCCAGCTGGATTTCTAGCTCTGCCTGGTGGAGATGATGATAAACAACTCAATCAGTGATTATTCTCCTACAATATTGATTGACTCCCTCAACCTTGTTAACTGTAATGCTCCTGGCAGAGACAGCTGGAGACAGCAGAGGTGTCCGTCTTCTTGAGAATCTGTGAGTGCCGATATGAACAGAGAGCACACTGGCATGAGTTGAGAAAATCGATATCACACGAAATGTCTGTTCAAAATGCTGATATGTGCAGGTGCACTGATGATGACAGAATGGAACGGTTGTTTAATTTGAATGCACCTGAGTTTCTAAATGTTGGAAAATAACGTCATGATGGTTTATTTGTTTAGTGTGGTTATTGATGCTGCTAATCTGGTTTGTTTCTTTTCCTCTACTTTGTCCTTTTCTAAATAACATCTGTTTTAGGCTGCATGGGCTCATAATGTGATTAATTAAAAAAAGACTAGCATCAACTGCAGAGATAAATCGATATGATGCAAATTGTGAGACTACAATTTGTTGCTAGCGAGCACTCATCAGATGTGAAATGTTGAAGTAATCTGACAAGAATCAGTCGTATAACTCAGAAACAACTCTGAACTAACATAATTGGTGGCTTTGGTAAATTGGTCTGAAATGGATCCATCATGATTTTTGTCTTTCTCAGCTCTGCATCATTATCTGGCTGCAGCAGCCGAGAGATATCTAATAGGATATAATTGTAAACAGATGCTTCCACACACTCGGGCTTAGTGCTGGAATAGCACATATATTTATTAGGATGGTTCTCCAGGGATTCTGCAGATGCATCAGTGAGGGCCTGTGGGCATAATGTGACCTAAAAGAAGAGTAAGAATACTCAGGTCTGCAACCTCAATACGATGTGCTTCAGTTTATTGTCCTTCCTGCTTAATAGCAGCAGGGGAATGGAGCATTAACACTTCAATTTGTATGTTTTTTACGGAGCAGGACTTAGGGACTGAACAGTAATACTCAGAGGTGTACACCATCACTACACCGTTACCACCACCGAGACAGGACAATGAAAAGTGGGCCCACAGTGGCAAACTCCGGTGCATCATCATTCTTTCTTTGCTCAGCCTGCATTTTTTCCATCGCTCAATGCTTTCACTTAATACAATTAAATTTATTTTGTTGAATTATGGTTAATTCAACTTCATTAATTCAGTTGTCAATTAAATTAAGTCAGATGTTTTTGAATTGGTTTATCTATTATCAATTAGTATATTTGAATGTATTCAAGTTAGTACAATTAAATTTATTTTGTTTTTGAATCAACTCAATTAAATTGAGTTAATTCAAATCCTAATATATTTGATTAAGTTAAATGACTTTGATTCATTTATTATTAATGTTTAAATTTGGATTAATCTAAGGAATAAAGGCCATGAATAGAATGAGGGCAAACAAGTATTGAATGAGTGAAGTGTCAAAATCCTTATAAAGGCCTGAGAGGGGACACTGAATATAAACAGTGCATCTAATGCAGGCACAAATCCCTGTACATTTAGTTTGTTAATTATATCAAGAAATAGGCTATATGTTATCTATCATGTCCACACATTGCAGGTTTTAGCTTCCAATTCAGGTCGTGAAATGAGTTGAAATCTTCTCATGAAATTATTTCTAACATAGGTTTTGCTTCTCCTTTTATATATATATATATATCTATGCATTGTATTGTATCCAAGTCAATATAACACAAATTCTTTACTCACGCGTATGTTCAAGAATGATGTTCTTTTTATGTCCAAGAACAAATGTGAGAAAAAGCTTCCAGAGCATTAAAAAAAGCCTGTGTACAAACTGCCCCTCATCAGTCCCTTACACTAGAGAACTGAGAACTGACACATACTGTATATTTATATGTATAATGGCTCCTTTCCCCTGCTGCATTAGAAAGAAGATAAAGTAACCAGAAACATGCCTGATGTGCAGACCTTTATACTCTTTTTCACATTAGAGGCCATGTGGGCTCACGTGTGTTTAAGGAATCTGTTGGGAGAGGAGAGCACAGTGACACGTTTTTACTCAACTCTACAAATACGACCCCAAACAGCCCCCAGTTGTACCATTAGCATCCAACCATTTATTTTCAATGCTAACGTATTCTCCTTCGGGGTCACAGTGTGTTCTTTTATAGTATTGCAATAAAACATTGCATTGCCTGTACTGTCAGACACAGTAGATTACATAAACTTTACAGCAAGCTCCATTTTAATATCAACATGGGTCTTAATCTAGGCCAGGGCAGTATCTTTAACACTGTCCTCGGCTTTTCACTGTCGTGTAAATATAAAACTGAAACTGAACCTGTCTTATTCTAGATCTCTTCTCTATAGCGATGATTTTAAGAGACATATAAATATGGCGTTGAATCAAATTAATGTATTCATCATGGTGTATTTCTACAGGATCATCCTCATGTCAATGCAGATAATATCATAAGCTAACATGCTGTGAAAGCTTATATTCTGTCATAATTTGCTGTTATGTGCTTGCTGTTCACAATAAACAAGCATTTACTACATGCTCAGCAGTCAGAAGGACAGAAAAGTGCCCACAATTTTATTATCAGTTTTTAAACTGTAGCCAAAAGACTCTTACAGGTTTTACAAGTGCTAGTGTTTAGCCAAAGATGAAGGTTCATTGTTTTATATAGTTTTATTGTTAAAAAGACATATCAGTGGTTTGACATTAACCCAGTTTACTACATGTTACTTAACCTCACAGCTGCCCATTTTAAAAACTCTTCTACTAAGATCAGGAAATAGGGATGTATATAGTAACATCTATTTTTATTAATTAATGAAAAATATCAAAATTACTTGGCACACTCATGAATCATGCCTCCGTTTAGAGGTTAAGAAGCGCAATCATTTGTTGATCAATTAATTAATTAAATGACAGAAAATCAATCTGCAGCTATTTTGATTTTCCACAATTTAAGTTATTTTATTAGCAAAAGGGTTTCAATAGCCTTTTTGTTAGTCGTGTTAGAAATAAGATTTTTATATTGTTCAACATCTTTTTAGGAAATAACCTATTTTTGTATTCCTAAAACTACATTGATGAATACAAAATTGCCAAACTGATTAATACATTGATGATATGAAAAACAACTGTACCTTCTTTCACATTCTTTGAAAACATTGTCAGTGACAAATCTACTAAAGACTGGCAGAATGTTGTGGTGTGGGGACAGCACCAAAAAAAAGATGCAACAGTTTCTGTCTCTTTTGAATTTCAACATATTTGTGTAATATTTGTGATTTGTAATCATCCAGACTTTCTTGCAGTCGATATCATTTCCAAAAAGTTTCCAGTATGATATCACATGTGGAATAGACCACTGTTGTATCCTGTAATTTAAGTCATGAAACTACTTTATTAGAATCAAAGAGTGGCTATTACAGATGTCAATGCAAACACAGTTTATAAAACCAGACTGAGTATGAAAAAAATATAAATAAATAAATGATGACAGGCCCTTTTTTAAAGTCAGTCCCACGTGATGACGCCGTCACTTCCGGTCATGTGTGGCCGCTCACATCCGGAAGGTGGGGCTTTTGTTGCAGGAGCGGGTTGTATCAGGGAAGCCGATGTCTCCACATCCTCTATTAATGCAGTTGTCCAGATAACATCCACCCAGAGACACGCGAGCTACTGAGGTAAGGACTCCACGAACATATATGTCCCCGCAGAGAAACATGCGTGTGTGTGGGTGTGTGTGGGTGTGTGTTGACGTGGCCTTTTTCAGGGAGCGATGGATTTAAAAAACCCTTCACCTGACCCCACGGACACAGGAGGAGAGTGAGGGGGCTCAGGATAAAAAAAATGGGTGCAACACTTGGTCATTCAGGGGTTTTGTGTTTTCGGTTGTTTTGCTTAATTCTGCTCATGTTCCAACGGCCACAGCGTTAGCGTCAACATTAGCCGTCATGCTAAGTGGTCATCTGTCGTGAGGGTCAGCCCGCAGACACCCGGTCGACTGGCTGCTAACTTCTGCTCCCACCCCCTTGACCACACGGCCCCGGGCGAAGGGGATGTGGAGGGGATGTGTTTGCATGTGTGTGTGTTGTCTTTGATTCTACATATAACGGTGTGTAGCTCATCTACACAGTGTTGATGAGCTGCTGTGGCGATGGGCCGCTGCTGTTGTTGTCCAGCGACACACAGATGACACTAACCCCCCTGTGTGCTGAGACACTGGGTTCAATTCAAACCCACGTTACCCCTGATTAATACTTCAAATGGGCTGTGGTGTGTGTGTTTGTGTATGTGGAGGATTGTGTATTGTTCCCTCCTGAGATGACACACCCAAACTGGCTCCTGGCTTCTTCAGCTGTAATTCTAACTGTCAACATAATAACAGTGTACACACCAGTAATAGTTTTGCTTTCTCGGGCGGTTATTCTGATGTAGCACAATGCTGGTAGTCTCATGTAATATATGTCCTTTATTATATGTCTAATCCACAGAAATAAATCGTGACGTTAGATCTGTTACTGTATTTACACCCGTCCTGAGTGATCAGATCACAAGTGGTCAGGTTTAAGTGCAGGTCTGAACGCACCCAAATGCATCCTGAGGTCTTATCAATAAAAACACATTTAAAGATGGTCTGTAGCCACATTCTTTTCGCTGTGTGAAGCAAATGCATCCTGCGCTACATATTAAATATCTCCCTGTCAGATGATGTCCTCTGACCCCAAAGTTTAACAACAAATCAAACATATTTGTATACTTTGGTTTGTTTGTGGCCACCTCCAAAATATAAACTCTGATCACCACATACGGACTTGTACTTTTCTTAAAGTGGTCTTTGTTTTTCTTCATAGTCTCCAGTCACTCTCTTTCTCTCTTTCTCGTTCATTTAGACACACACAATGTCATCTGACACGTATGTAAAACATCTGTGTGAACACACACGTACTTAACGCTGTCCAATTTTGATCACATCGCTCGGGACAGATGTTAATACCACGTCTGAACAGGAAGTGTCCTGAGAGTTTCACAGAAAGGTCAAAATAGTATAGAGATGTAAATGTTTTGGCAACAAAGTCAACTATCTGTGAGTGATGTTGACATGTATACATTGTGCTGTGAGGGTGCAGGCTGATGGACATTCTGTGTTTACCGATTGGTCCAGTTTGCTGATGGGTGTAAACTTTTGACTTCTTATCACCCCTGTTCTTGTTTGAAGATAGATAAAGGAGGTGAAGGATAGTGGTCCGTCTCATTAAAGCTAGGGTTGGCAATCCTGGAAAAGCTGAGACCGATTTTTCCGTGATTCGCTCTCGCTAACTTCTGGCTATCATCTCTGCTTGAGCTGTGTATGCCACTCTGGCTGAAGCCTCCGGTCATGTGCAGTGAGAGCACGGGCAGATTGATCTCTATCATTAGTTGGGAAGATTTCAACAAATAAGATAAAAAGTGTTCCAGAAACAAATTACCAACCCTCTCTACTTTTCATGTAGGAGAACGTCACACATATAATTCATCATTTAGCTTCATGTGTCTTAAAGGTGAAAAAAGGCCCAGATTAAACATCCTAAAAAAATACTTACTGTTATATGATCTTTTCTCTGTCGGGCTGGAATTCACATGGGGCTAAAGGTTTCATCCCTCAGGCAATATTGTCATCACCATGGCTTGTTTGTAGGTGGCAGATTTCACAGTACTGAGACACAAGTTATATGAAATATGCCACAAGGAAATCATTTATGAAGTATTGCCATTATTCTTTCAGAACTTCTTTAAAAACCAAGATTATTGAATATAGCTGTTATGTGTGTGTGTGAGGCTTCCTACATTTTAGAGTAATAAACTTGGCATGTGTATCCCCAGCTTAAGTTCATTGTTAAGTGTAAGTTTATATGTGTTTTGTGAGCTAGGATCAAGTCAGCCATTAACATGTTGTCAGCCCCGTGTTAAACTGCAATGAAACTGTTGTGCCAAATGCTGATTCCAGCAAAATCACAAAATTTTCAGGGAAGTAACTTCAGGAATTGTTTGACAGTCTTGCTTGAGGTTTTTAAAAGCTGATGCAGATGGTTTTGTTTCGGAGCTATTGTTGAGGGGTTTTCTATAACTACACCATCCAAGTATTCAGTGTTTTCCCCACGGCACCATATCATTATTTCTCTCTCAGTTTTCAGGAAAAAGCCTGAAACAACACCTGAGGTAAAAACTCTGCAGTGAAATCCAGACTAATACAATAGGTCAGTGCCTCGATTGACTTGAACCAACTTTGGCCACATTGTAACTTTCTTACAGCAAAGAACAACACAGCAGGATTTAGTGTGAGCCTGTCAAAGTGCAGTTTTTGCATAGTTGTAGACCGATAGTAAGCAAGCCGTGGAGTCGGAGGTGGAGAGATGTTTTGACAGTGAGGCTCAACTGGCCCTGCATTCCTCCTCCTTCACTCTGAAGACGCTCAGGATGTTTATTCCTCTGCTCCAACCTCGTCTTCACTTGAATGATTTTCATAATGCTAAGCCCCGTTCCCTGCTATTACTTCAGCTTATCAGGATATGGAAAACATTTTCTGCATAACTTAATTCCCTTTTGTTTTGGACAGAATCTAGCTGGCCCATGTCAAAGAGCTCCGTCTGCTTTTATGATCAGTTTTTCATTTTCTGATGAGGTTCCCTAATGACCTGGGCTCTCGGTGTGTAACGGCACTGGAGTCAGAAAACCATCTGCTAATGATGTTGGCAGTGAAAGTGGAGGGCAAGGGCAGACAGACCGGTGCAAGGCCTTTTTTTTACTGGACTTATAAAGTGAGTGATAATCTGTAGGGGATGGTGATGTTGATAAGTGCATACCAGGCCACCATCAATTGTCTGCTGTCTGTCAGCAGGGAGGACGGGAGGGTTATATATTTTGCGCGACTGTCTCAGGTAATCACTATTATGAACAGGCAAGAGGAATTCAAATAAGTGTGGCCTCTGTGCAGAGTGCAGAATACACTTGGTGTCGTTTTGTACTGTAGAAAGTGTTTTTGTTCATCCAGCAGATATTTGCAGATCCCGACAACCATTTGACAGTATTTGTTTGACAGGTACATATAGGAGAATTATTATATTTTTCCTTTTGTGTTTGTTTGGTATGCATAAAAAGGTAAAAAAAGAAATCCAAGAAAAATATTAATCTTAAAACGTAGAGAACCCCTATTGTCTTTTGATATTTAAAAGTTCGGCACAATGATTTTATAACTGCAATTACATTAATAATATTAATTCCCAACTCTTTTTCAAGATCTGTGAATAGGAAAATTACATACTCCCCTCCAGAGAATCAATTACTTAAAATGTGGACAGATTTCCGTCTTCCCCCGAGGCAGGTAATTTGATGCACTGGCACATACAGTGGTTATGAAAGTAATAAAAAACAGTGCATCCTGTTTCTTTCAGGAAGAGGAACAAGGTGTGCAAATATTAATTTACAGAACACTATGATAACTTCTTTAGATGCATCAATTCCCCTCTACCCACTGCTGGCATCCAGTAAGCACGGGCCTGTGGGTTAGGAGGCTAAGTTTGAAGGGTATGTTTGTCTTCTTATAAAATATAGTTTAAAAAAAAGACTATTTATATATATTCATATACTCAGTTTGAGACTGCTTATCTTTTCTCCTACGTGTTTATAATATAACGATTATTCACAGGGAGAAAAATAGTATGTAGCAAGTCGATGCTATAATCAGCTTGACTGTATTATGTTCATGTGATGTACAATATATTATGTAATGTTGCAGTGACCAAAGATTCAAAAGTCCAGCTGTAATACCTTTGTGGTAGCTAAGCTAATAGGGTCATTGCTATCTAATATTCCTGTAAAGCAGGTCGCCCATAGACCAACAGCTAGCACAGCAACATAGTAGATGTCAAACTGAAATGCTCTAAATATGTAACTGATGAATACAAATATTGTGGTTGAGAGATTTTTATTACTCGAATCACTGGACTTCCTTTTAAATACGTGTTTCAGAAATGTCATGAAGTGCCTGTTTCTAACATGATTAGAGTTTGAACAACTCGGAAACAGGGTTGCTGTGGCTCAGGAGGTCGAGATAACCGCAAGGTTGGTGGTTAGATCCCTGGCTCCTCCATTCCATGTGTTGAAGTGCCCTTGGGCAAGACACTGAATGAATGAATGAATGTGTGTGTGAATGGCAAAACTGTACCGTAAAGTACTTTGAGTCGTCTACAAGACTAGAAGAGCACAACATGTATACAGACCAATTACAAGTTAATTTCCATAGTGGTGCCTCGGAGGTAGTTCAAGATTAGCAAGGCTTGAAAATGATGAGCAGTAACCTACATGTATAAAATGGTGAATCAGCTTGTCATTACTCATCCGGCAATGTCAACAGCATGCCAACACGACTTTATCTTGCTAGTATCCTGAGGGCTGCAGACCGAGATTGTGTATGGACATGTGAAATCCCTCTCATCTGCACCTGCACTCTGAATGTTTGCTGTGCTCCTTCAGACAAGGACACCCTTTCACAAACACACGCAATGAGAGGTTTGTCTCAGCCCATAAATGTATTCGTGTGGGCCCATTTACCATATGTTGAAGCCCGTGACAAAGAAGGGAGGATTTCACATTTTACTACCGCTGCGCTCTTATTATGTCTGCTGTGTCAAAGCTGTTGGCTACAGTATGCTCTGTTGTCCCAGGATGTAAATATTGCATTGCAGAAGGGCTTTGACTGTCCATGCTTTTCAAAAAATGCTAGCGCGCCGAGGAGCGAGGTTTACAGGCACCAAGTCCCAGTGAATACGTCCGAGCTGGGAGTTGAGACGGATATCAGGGGATGTTAGATAGACTTATCTTTGGTATTTTCATGGTTTACAGCTCCGCCAGTTTTCAACCATGATGGCACCACAGGCCCCTAGCATGGTCGTAGGTGGTATGTAACTGAGCCTGTTGTTTCCTGCCAGGCAAAAAAAAAATATAGCAAGTTGGAGATAAGTGGGCAGTAGGGAGCTACTCAGCAGGAACGAATAGATTTGTCCATGGATGCAAACTGAGAGCTGAACTCTTCATTCCCCCCGCCCCGGATCAGTGCAGTGGAATGCTTAGGTAATGGGAAAGATGTGAATGTTTGGATGACATCGCCCCAGCTGCAGGGAGGTTAGAAGAGATATGTTGTGTGTTTTTCAGGCCAAAAGCTCTGGCATCCCAGTGTAATTGTGTAATAATGTGCGCACTGTCTATACACGGTATCACAACATTATGTTCTGTGAAAATCATTGTTCTGAAACTAAGGGGATCAGTGAAGACTGTGTACATTTGCACCTCGAAGATTATTTCCACATGAATAAGAAAGGAGAAAAAAAAGGTTAAGAATAGAGATGTACTTTGAAAAAACCAGCTCACTCAGGGTCGCTGAAGTAGGAAGGATTGTAGCACACTAAGGACTTAGCTGCCCAGTTTCGTCAAAGGCTCCTCTGTGCACTCCGCCGGCCAAGACTTGTTAGTATGCACTGTGGGATGCTTTTTGAAAGTGTCTTCCTTGCTGCCGCAGTATACTGTCTAGTTAGGCTAGATAATTTCTCAGCTTCTCTGGCAGTGACCATGATAACTGCTGTGTTTTGACTGAAAATGTTTACGCGAATGCCTCTGCTGTTATTTGCTGTTAAATTGACGGTTGCACGGTGGTAAACAAATCCCAATTGTTGTGCGTTACAAAGGACCCATTCTTGCACATACGTTCCTCCTGACTGTGGTGACTCATCTGGAATATATTGTTTTGGTCACAGCGAGCTGTAATTATGACTAGGTAGACAGGCAGCTGTCCAGAAGCTCTCCCTTCACATTTGCAACAGTAGAAAAACTGTTTCAGTCTTGCATTGGTAGAAACTGGAAGGGACACAGCAAGAGTTCTGAGGTGGGGCATTTGTGTGGGAGCTTGGCCTTCCCTGGCATCAGGTTGACCAAGGAAGGATACCAGGAGTTAGTGGTTTAAGAATTAAAAAATGTTGACGTACAACAAGATGTGCAAGTGGGTTTGAGAGTTTTCTTCCCTGAAATGACACCACATCCTGTATCATCTGTAGGATAGTATTCACGAAGCATCACTGCTACATCACAGTGTTGAAGTTAAACCACAGAGCCACTGAACCACCTCAGAGTGTTTTGGTTGACTCAGTTGACCAGTGCAGATGATGAGAGGCATAATAACAGTGAGCTAATCTCCTGCTCACATCCTTGGAATTTGGAGGCTCGCTATTGGGCCTGAGAAAGCCCCTGTTTTCTCCATTAGACGAGGAGAGGAAATCCCCTCACCCATGTGCCCTCTGGAATGCAGGGAGAGGGAGAGTCATGGAGCTCAACTGTGGCTCAGAGATTTTGAATTTCAACATGCACCTTAATTCACTTATTCCACTTCCCTCAGTGGAATCAAGGCATCTCAGTACATGACATTAAACCTCAGCATAACTATACAGCTGACTTTGCTGATGCTCCTAATCAATCAAAGCATACCTGGTGATGTACATTTTTTTAAAGATTTAAGGAAATCTATCTACAATGTCTGGTAGCTTCAACATTGGTTCTATGGCTTGATTTGTGTGCTGTAATCTTTTATTAGTATCGGTGTCAGTCTTGGCAAACCTTTTCGCATCCCTGCCAAAGTGTTAAGATGTGCAGGGAGGGAACAACTGGCCCCTTCTCCGAAGGGAATCTTAATGAATCCCTGTAACCCACACTGCACTGGTGTCATCTATATTTCAGGAGCTTAGCAACCAGAGTGGTCTGTTAGGCCGGAGCCCCTCCTCTCCATAACCCAACGTCCCCTAAAACAGACCTCTACCTAGCAGACTGCAGTTCACTATCTGGGTCAGGCCTAAATATTCATTTCTTTCTAGCCGGTGCCCTCTATTTTAACCCTGAGCACAACTTTTGTTGACCTGCAGTTGGTGGAAATATGGCAGGGAACCGCCAAAATATCTGAACTTCCTTTGGAAAGTATGCACAAAGCACTTCCCTTGTGCTAAGCATTTTTTTGTCATTAGTGAATTAACTATGATTGCTTTATTCATAGCATTAAAATCTGTTTGTACTGTACATGTACACAAGAAAGTGGGTTAGAAATGAATAATTTAAGTGGTGACCTCTATGAGTAAGTGCTGAGTTTGGTGTTGTTGCTGTCTCTGTTAGTGTGTGGGGGTGTGGGGGTCGATCCTTTCCATAAACCCTTTCACTGGCCTGGTTACTGATAACAAAGACAGGAAGAGCCCAGGTCAGACTTTACTTCCCCTTCAGAGGGAGCAGCCCTCATAATCATCACACTACAGCTTCTGCTTACTGAGGTACAAGGTTCATTTGATACAAATGACATGTTCTTCTTTGGACAATGCAAGGAAACGTTGCAGCAGATAATCACATGCACAACTGCGCATGTAGAAATCATTTTTTTTCTATTATGACACTTTGCAACTCTTATATGGAACAACACAATTGAAATGTCAGTGCTTTTTTTTGCTGCTTTCATGTGCTTCTAAGAGCCAAGGCTTTCTCTCCTCATTCAGGTCTGGTGAACCTCACTGTGTAAGCTGAGATGAAGTGTTTACTGTTAGGGAGGAGCAGATAATGAATAATGATATGAATCACCTCATTGTTCCCATTAGTCTGACATCCACAGAGGAGGAGACAGAATCTTTCCACAGATAGAGATAAAATGATGTGGGGAGAGAATAACATTTTATTAATTTATTTTTATAGCACTAAAAGGTGCTTCGCATATTGGGTTAAAATACACATTTAAAATACAGGACTACATACAAACAGACATCCACAAGCATAACTACATACAATTGAGCATACATCCATACATACACATACACATGAATTAAGAATGCAACCAAAATAAAACTAAAGGGCAATGTGAAGTGTTATAAAAAGGCAGATCTGATGGAAAGAGGAACTTTGTAACAAAGTTTCCGAGCAACAACCGCAAAAGCATTATCACCCTTTGTATTTTAAATATGAACGAGGAACAGATAACATTAAATTAATAGTCTAGCTTTGGCATTTCGGGCCAGCTGAAGACGAGCTGGGGAGGACTGAGTAATACAAGTGAACGGAGAGAATTAGAAAATAAATAAAAGATTAGACTATGTACTAAAAGGGCCATGTTTTTGGCAGATAGTACAGGTTTGATTCTTGCAATATATCTCAGTTGAAAGGAACAACCCTGAATGAGCATGGTAATATGAGGTTCAAATATCAAATGCTGGTTGAAAAAGAACACAGGTTTTTTTTAGAGCTGGTCTTGATAGTGACCGGGGGCCTTCATAGGAACCGAACTCCTTAATGAAGCGATCAGGGACAAGGACCTCTGTCTTTTCAGAATCGAGATGAGGCATTTTTGAGACATCAAATTAGTCTCAGAAGCTAGACAGTCATGAAGGGTGGTAAAGTTAATGAGGTGGTCTGGTTTAACAGAGAAGTTAAGTTGTATGTCATCATCATAGCAATTATATGAGACACCACTGCAAGAGTTAGTCAGATGGTCTAGTGGAAGCATAAAAACAACATAGGGCCATGGACCGACCCTTGAGGGATCCTTCATACGAGAGGTACAGAGGAAGACTCATAATTAGTGGTGGTATCTGGGGAATGTTTTCTGAGGAGAGGGACGACACTGCCTATCTTGAACTAATCAGGTATGCAGCCAGAGAAGAAAGATTGATTGATAGAGGGAAATAACTGGTAGAACCTGTTCAAGGAATTTAGTAGGAATATTATCAGCAGACCAGGATCATGAGGGCATAGAAGAGACTATGTCCAGGAGTTCATGTGTGTATAAATGAGGTTGAACTCAAGACAGCAGAACAGGGAGGGTAATTCAATAAAAGTAATAAAGTCCAATGTTGAAATGTGAGTTGAGACCACTGATCTTGTCAACACAGATGATGGTTAAGTTGGTTATTAAAAATCTAGGGTTATATTTGTTATTGTAGATTGCACCAGAGGAAGATGCTGCTCTTGCATCTTTAACGGAGGGGTTAAGAAAGCAAAGAAAAAAGGCCCCAAGATACCAAGTGTGTTACAGCTCTAGCTCTATTAGTCTCTCTCATTATACCAGTGTGGGGTTGCAGTAGTTGCTAATTGTTGACCTTTGGATTGCCAAAGATAGAATTAAGATATCAACTGCGTGTTCATGCTTAAAACGAACTGTCAGAATTGTGCCAGTATGTGAGTCCACAGGAAGTGGTGGGTTTTGACTTATAAGAACACAGGATATTGGCTGTCTCTGAAGGATTAAACCACCATTAAAACAGCCATCACTGGCCGTTTTAATGATCGTTTTAATGCAGTGTACCATTACGGTCAAACTAGTGATGCTCTGAATTGAAGCTTTTACCAATATCCAATCATTTTTATGGTAATGTCCATAGATACCACTATAAATAGTCTGCATTGCTTTGCCAGCTATTGTCCAACTGAGAAAATGACCAGCATTTCATGCCTCCCTGACTCGCAGTAATCTAATGGAGGGGTTGTCCTCTCTGGTCAAAGACATAATGAACAAAATAGCACTTGCAAACTTATTTACAATATATTCATGTCTTCTAATGAACCCTGTGCATATAAGACATTAGTGATACAATAATGTCCTGTCTGTCCACAGGCTGTGCAAGT
Source organism: Hippoglossus hippoglossus (assembly GCF_009819705.1). Lineage (NCBI taxonomy): Eukaryota > Metazoa > Chordata > Actinopteri > Pleuronectiformes > Pleuronectidae > Hippoglossus > Hippoglossus hippoglossus. The sequence continues at coordinate 7,369,855 of NC_047171.1, read as the reverse complement.
GAAGAAATGGCATAGAGGCATCGACAGTCAGTTTGTGCTCCGTTGGAAGTTCTGTCCGACAGGTAGAACATATTGTGGCCTCAGGCAGAAGCAATAGACTACGTGTTCACCTTCTGAGGGCAGGGCCATCGTGGAGCAGATGGATGACCAGTGACGTCTATCCTCTGTGGAAGGTGTTTAGCACACGATGCCGTCTTGCAGTGGAGAATGACAGCTTCATTACTACTGATCAGCTGCAATGACCTTTTGATGGCGAACTTTATAAAGATCTAGGATTCATGAGTAGGCAATTTGGCACTTTAATGGGAGGGTTGGGGGGGGGGGGGTGGGGGGTGAGGATTCGAGATTTGTTGGAGCAAAGCCTAGAGCCTTGGCACAGGGAGTTACTGTCACAGTGAAAGCTGTTAAGTAACAACTACCATCTGTTCCTGCACTCGTCCGCACACTTCTGTTCTCTATGTATGGGGTGTATTTACTGAAGGCAATGCTATGTTTCCACTCTTGTTCACAGGTCGTGTCAGAGAGCGCTCGGGTTCAGAGAAGTGTATGAGTGGGGGTGTGTGTGTTTGTGTGTGTGAGTGTGTGTGCATGTGAAGGATCCAGCGATGACGACCAGTAAAAGTAAAAACCAGAGCTCCCTGGCACTGCACAAGGTGATAATGGTGGGCAGTGGAGGTGTGGGGAAGTCGGCCCTCACCCTGCAGTTCATGTATGATGAGGTGAGTTAACACAGCACTTTAAACACTAGACACTGCTGTGACCTAATGGTGACCACAGCAGATAGAAAGCAAGCGGTTTCAACAGTAACCATGTATCACCTGCAACTCTTTGTCTAGCCAGTTCTCTTTTTTTATTGTTTATCTAATCTAAGTATCAATTACTGGCTAAATAAGTGGTTGGTGGTTAAATCACTCAGCACTTTCTCAGATTTAATGCCCTCCTTTCAGTGGCTCAGCAACGGAAGGCTTTTAATGTGAAGCAATTGCAAGGAGCCTTCAATTTGAAATGCTGCTGTCTGTTGCCCTTTCTTGCTTGGCCACTGATTCTCTGACTCTACACTAGTGAGGGTATGGTCACAGTTTGTCATATCAGCAGTAGACTAGGGTTCAGACATGCAACACTGCCAGGACCTTCCAGACCGAATCACAATGCGGATTTCGGTGCCTGAGCCATGCACGGAAATAGTTGCCCTGCTTAGAGGCAACAAACATTAGCACACATGCTTAGTTAATATTCCATTTAACTCACATTGCTCTGGCAGCCCCTAAAATTAGCCTTCAGTTAGCCGGTAGCTGCCTCAAACTCGGGTTGACACGACAACACAATGCCTAAAGGTAAATGATCTAAAGTGTGGCTTTTATTTTAGGCGATATGATTCAGACACCGCGTCATGCAGCAATTTCGTGTAAAAGGAAGAAACACGACAGAGTTTATTAAGCATTCGGTGAATGGATGCATTTGAAAGCAGAGTGATGCTCCATGTTTATGTGACCATCATCAACACATCAGCCGGCAGCGTCCCTGGCCCTGGCAATGGGAGACAATTGATGTCGAGTTTGGAGTATTTTGTTATTTAGTGTTAAATTATTGTTTTGTTTAGTAAAGAGTCATTCACTTATATATATTTGGTATCAACAAAAAGCCCAAACGATATCTAACCCTAATCAGCATCAGTCTGATCTCCATTGGCTCAGTTACAGGTCCATTTCAACCATTGTAGTCGTCTCCATCAGCTGCATGCATTACCTGCTCATGTTTCACTTGCTTTATGCATATTAATGCATCTTTTAACAGCTTTTGTAAGCTTCAAAAAGGAAATAAATCTTCCCTCTCCCAGTTTGTAGAGGACTATGAGCCCACCAAGGCGGACAGCTACAGAAAGAAGGTTGTTCTGGATGGGGAGGAGGTCCAGATTGACATTCTGGACACAGCAGGCCAGGAGGACTACGCTGCTATCAGGGACAACTACTTTCGCAGCGGGGAGGGCTTCCTACTGGTCTTCTCCATCACAGAGCAGGAGTCTTTCACCGCCACTGCCGAATTCAGGTACAGATGAAAGTGTGCAAATCTAAGCTTCACTCCATGAACTTTGAATAGATGATAACTAGTTTTAGATGACTATGCTGGTGCTGGACCGTAATTACCTATCCAACAGTTGTGATTCTGATTGTTGGAGAATGGATTCAAAGTAGGCAAAGGCCCCAAACAGCCAGCAAAATGTTGGTATGTCGCTTTAATTCATTTATTTATTTTCTTGCCGCTGATCTCTCTGCCAGCACCAAGTCCTAAATTAATAATGCAAATCCAGGTAAGAAGATTGTTAAGGAGAACCTGCACCACAGCACCTGCTTTAATGTTATTCTCTAGTGTGTGTGTGTGTGTGTGTGTGTGTGTGTGTGTGTGTGTGTGTGTGTGTGTGTGTGTGTGTGTGTGTGTGTGTGTGTGTGTGTGTGTGTGTGTGTGTGTGTGTGTGTGTGTGTGTGTGTGTGTGTGTGTGTGTGTGTGTGTTGTGAGTGGATCAGTTATGGCAGGAAGGTTTTGAGAGGATTTAGACAGCTTCTCTTCATCTTCAGCATGAACAAAATACTGAAGCTCAAATGCTAATTTTAGTCAGCGGCACTGTAGAATCATGTACAGCTCCAAAATGTTGACTAACTTGAGGCAGTGGACCACTCACGGATCACATTCGTTCATGAACTTACAACAGTCCTACCTGTAAACAACACTTAAACATCACTCGCTTATTTACATCATGACAAGTAGTGAAAGTACCATAAACACACAATCTGCTGTGTTCCTGCAGGGAGCAGATCTTGCGGGTGAAGGCGGAAGAGGACAAGATCCCTCTCCTGGTGGTGGGGAACAAGTCGGACCTGGAGGAGCGCCGACAGGTGTCCGTGGATGAGGCCCGAGGGAAATCTGAGGAGTGGGGCGTCCAGTATGTCGAGACATCAGCCAAAACCAGAGCCAACGTCGACAAGGTGCATTTATACACTCACTTACTATTTTCATATTCAGGACTGTATTTACGTTATTTGCTATTTAACTTTTTAACCCCTTAACTGATTTCTTCTTTTCTTTTCTTTTTCCAGGTATTCTTTGACCTGATGCGTGAAGTACGAGGCAAGAAAATGGCGGAAAACAAACACAAAAATGGAAAAGGAAAGAACAAGAAGAACAAGAAGAGTTTCAAAGAGCGATGCTGTTTACTTTGAACCCTTCATGGACATTAACACACAACCCCACAATACAACTGCGGAGTTGGGAACAAAGCAGAGCGTCCTTGCGATTGTCATTCAAAAGAAATGTAATCTTTTTTTAAGTAGCCGTTTATAGTTAAGTGTCTAGAACAGTCTCAACCACTATATTTTCGCTGTTTCATTGGAAGATAACCACTGTCGTGACTGTGACTGCAGTGCTTGATGGCTCACGGTGAAGCCAGTGACCAAACTGCCACTGACACTAACTCTGCTGCTCCACTGTTCAACTCAGCGATTATCCTGCCTTCGACTTTGGTTCAGCGTGTTTTACACCAGAATCGTTGAGTCTTTGTCAAAAACAGTGCTCTTAGTTTCTCTTGATCTTAACCTGCATATTTTCAGTCTTAGTGTGGACCCCTTGAGTCTATGATTATCAGTTTAGAACTCTAATGCTGGTGTCTGTCATATTTGTAATCATTCATGATGACAGTGACCTGTCTGTTGAAGATGTCAGCCTCATATATTCATCTGCCCAGACTTCAGCGTGTGCTTGGAATGGCTGTGGAAACTCAAATGTTTTCCTTTTTGAGGCTGCTTTTTTCATCTTATCTCAATGAATAGTTGTTTTTGTTTTTTTAACCACAGAAGAAACATAGTGCAATCTGAATATTTGTTGCCAAAAAGTTTTTCTTTTATTCCATTAACAGGCCTTATGTGACGACCACACACCAGTCACAAGAAGCTTTGCAGTTCTTCAGAATTATTGCTGCAAAGTGAAATCTTAGATTAATTAATCACAGAAAACCCTGAAATGTCTGATGGACACTTTACTGTGTGTTACATGAAAGCAAGACTGTAATATTGTCATGAGTATGCTGAGCAGTGACTGAGAGGTGAGAGTGGTTCTGGTTTTCTTCATGGTGCTCTGCCATGTTCATGCATTCTGGCCTTTTTCCACCCTTCTCACGCTGCAGACTACTTCCTGTTTCGGGTTAGAGTTGAAGTTCGGTGTCTCTGCTGCTTCTGCGCTGTGAGAAAGGTGTTGACAATCCAGGAGGCCGTCGCGCTTCTGTTCCACGATGTCGTTCAAATCAGTAGCTGCTTATGAATCTGAACAATACTGATGTCCTTCCTTTTTTTTAAAGTCCTGGGTCTTTCAAATAATATGCACTACATTGCCATTACCTAAGAAGTGGGCTTCATGCACAATGGTGTCAAAGTGGAGATTTTAGAACAATTTGTGCCAAGAAAAATGACAAAAAAAAAACTAAACCATGTTTATGGATGTACAGTGTGTGTGTGTGTGTGTGTGTGTTACCTGAGCATATGTGCATTTACCAGGAAACCCAACTTACCCTTCTGTCTGTGTGACTGAAGCTGTGATGAGGGTGCCAACCTCTGAACTGTTGTTTGATCAAGTGCTACAGTAAAAACCAGATGTTTCTACCACTGCCTGAACCATTCTTTGTAACATGTCCTCCTTTTTTCTTTTACTTCCTATACTACTGTGAATATGCTTCTGTCTCTCTGCAGGGAGAGTGTTGCCGAATAAATGCTTTTTTTTTCCCTTTGTAAATACTGGACGTTATTTTGTTTGTGTGAAAACCCTTAAAAAAAACGAAGTTTCTTTTATTCAACTGTCAGTGTGGAGGGAGACAGGAGACATGGAGCAGGGGGTATGACATGTGGTTACGTGATGTGAGTCTTAACCATTAGGCTACACATGTGCCAGCAAAATCTGATATTCTAAGTTTTTATAAGTGAATTTGCTCCCAGAAGAAGTCTGTTATAAGTCATATAAACCTCCATTGCTGCATGGTGGTCATGGAACTACTTATTGTATGGGCACCGTTCAGCCACGTTGGCATTGACCACCTAAGTGAAATGTTATGCTTGTCATTTCCTGTTTCCCCCTGGGGCGTCCCATGCCCCAGTTCAGTCAAAGAATCCACCAGTTACTCACTTTGCATTGATTGTTCCTCTGCCATCTAGAAACGAGTGCCAACGGCTTGTTTTTCCTCAATTTGACAGTGATATACAACCTCTATTTTTTATTAACCTCACATGCTTATCTGACATGGCAGGGGTGGTGTAACATAACCCTCGAGTTGAATCAGTCGGGGCCTCTCTTCAACGAACCCCTGGGGGTGGCCGGGTCAGCGAAACTCATTTCATAACGTGAGCGCAGGGTTGACTACCCCACCAGGAAAAGGCTGACCATACATCACTTTGAAAAGAGTTTTCCTGTGAAGGATAAGAGGAAGTGTGTCCCCTTTGTGGTGTGTAACGTGAAGGGAGTACAGCTGGTTTTTAGTATGACTACATGTCCTGTGTAGCTATACAGTCTGTATTCCACTCTCTGATATGCACCCACTTCCTTTGAGATCCATATAGGACTAACATGTACCACACAAATACTTGTAGGGACTTCCTTGTGTCTCTCTTACTCAAACATGAGTTTATAGTGACCTTATTCTGCTTTATTTTCAATTCTACTGCAGTAATCCTGCAGGGATGGATGATTTACAGTGATATTTCTCTAACCTCCCGGGAACGGAGAGTCCATCTTTTCCAGTTGTATTTTAGCATTAAGTCCCCTTTGGTGTCGACACTAAAGTATCCCTCATGTCCCCAAATCAATCGGCCATTTGTTGGCAATGAAGCAGCTCGGGGGCCGTGCATCTCGACAGCATCACAGATAAGACTCACTTCTCTGCTCTTTTGGAGAGAATTGTATATTTACAAGTATTGATCAGACGGCCCAACACCGGCTGAATACTTGAATTTAGTGTTGCTCCTTGCAGGAGAAACTAATTCTGTGGGAATTTAAACCTGCTGCAACATTAATGGCAGCCTCGGCCCTTTGTTTACTTCACACAAACACACTAATCCCCCCCCATAATTTATATCAGCGCTGAAACACACCGGGTTTGAGAGACTGTGGCAGCATTTTTCCACGAGAGAAGCTAAACATGTCACAGCTCTCATAAGCACATTTACCTGCCTGACACTCACCTCTCTGGATTTCTACTCTCACCCCCCCTCTGTATCTCTAAGTAGGCAGATTAGGTGGTCTGTTAAACCCACAGGAAAGCACTTATTTAGAAATATATGAAAGGGCAAAGTGAGACAGGCTAATGACCGATGCAGTGTCACCGGCGCACTCTCGGGTCTTTTATCATTCTGCAGAGAGGGCCCCCGTCCTCTGAGTAACCCTCATTATATCAGAGCTAATGTTGGGGATGAGGATGTTCAAGTGATAAAGCACCATCACAGTCCTTCATTATACAGAAAGAGAAACAGACTCGGTGGAATTGTGCTCGACCTAAAAGATAAATGCAATGGACAGAGAATAACTCCAATTTTAGCGACTGTGCCACATCCTGCTGTCTGCACGGTGCGTCTCCGAGGGGGGGGGGGACATGTTCCCACTCTGGCCATCGGATGGCAGTCTTGGTGTTCTGTGCTGCCGCTCTGCTGTTTGCTGCTCTCTGCATCATTAGTGCTCTCACTATGCTTTTCCAACACAAGGCTTCATTTAGTGGGGACCGTTGACTGACTGACTGCCACAGAGTGAATGGATTAGCCCATATTTAAAAATCAGTTCATGCTGAATGAATGAATAATTCATAAATGCTCGCACGCTAATATATTAAGTATCACATCAGTAGTAATTCCACCAGTTAAATCTTTGTTTTTTCCATTTGTATCAATCAAGAACAAGTTTCCTTGAACAAAGTTAACATCACCAGCTGGGCACGGAAAGCAACCTAATCCATATCATTAATTTCTGAATCAAATTCCATTAACTCTACTCTCATGTTGAACAAACTATTTACTGAATGACAGGAGGAAAGTCAAAAAAAAGATTCTGTTCGCTCAACAACAACACTCGTCCTCTACCGGGAACCATAACACTGCATCAAACAAATACACTCGCTTAAGACTTGTATTGCTGCTATTATCACTGTCAGAAAAAAAAGAAAAGATGGGAGAACCTATCTGGACTGTTAGAAAACATCAGCCCATACTTCTCCCTTGCATTGTGTGGCTATAATAGCAAAACTATCAACAGCTCCACACTGCAGCACAAATGACCTGCGCTGGAAGAAAGAAAGCCTGTTTGAACCATCTGTTATTTTCTCCTCCACTCATGCCGTTTAGAAAAAGGAGTGAGTCGCTCCCTTAGCAAATCCTCTGTGCAGACAGTGTCTTCATATTTTCTGCTTCTGTTACTGTGCGTGTGTGTGTGTGTTAGCGTCATGAAAAAAAAGACCTCTGTAGTTAACCGTGTATTATAGGATTCATCGCCTTTCATGCATGTTTAGTTCCATTTTCATTCCTCATTAAACAATCAGATGTGAGAAGTGTTAATGATGAAATCAGGGTATTTATTAAATTGATTTACAAAAAGTTGGACATTTTTCCATAGTTATTTAAATAGACTGCTGCCGAGTAGGTTATGATTTCATCAGTGTGCGTTTGTTTGATTTCAAGCAGGATTATGCAAAAACAACACTACTGATTTGCATGAAATTTTGTTGAGTGATGGGACACGACCCAAGGTAAACCATCTTAAATTTGGGTTTGGATCTGAATCAGAGGGCAGATTTTTATCTTTAACATTGTGAGATAAGCCATTTTCCCACATTTTCGTTGATTTCTCTGTGAAAATTTCATGGAGCTTGGACATGTTTAGAGGACCGATATGTGTGATTCTAAGTGTGTGATATTTGAAAGTGTTTTCAAGTGTTGGGCCTTGGACGAGGTATGTCCGCTCTCAGCAGGGTTATGCAAGAACTCCTAATATGATTTCAACAAAACTTGGCGGAAGAAAGGGACATGGACAAAGAAATAACCCATTAAACGTTGACATCGATCTGGGCAAAGAGGTGGATCCATCCTTAAGGCTACATTGTGAGGTAGGACCCTTTGGAGAGGTATGTGCTCTACTGAGTGCCATTCTTGTTGAGGTAGTATTTATAATCCATGCTTTTTTTTAAATGTCCTTATTAATTAATGACTATATTCTATGACAATAACTTTTTTCGTATTATCTGTCTTTACACTGTCTTGTTATACACTTTTATTTTGATGTGTCTGTTTTGGAGATGCAGCGTCTGCTACATTATATGTTTTCATTATACATTTTTTTTTCTTCTTTGGACTGAATCTTGGCGGTTATGATGAAATACTGGACAGTTTTACATCCCGGAGCCTAACAGTTATTTAAATGAAACCATTTAAGTAGTTTAGAGGGGCAATCAGTTTTTTTGGTGGAACTGCTAACAACTCATAAATTTTCGAAATGTGAAAAAGGTGCCCAAGCCAGAAAGTTGCTTTTATACATAAGGGCTCAGAAGCCCCAAAAAAACATTGGGGATCGCTGCTTTAGAGGCTGGCTGTATATGTGTCAAATCCTCACTGGGCAGCTGATGAAGACTCATTTTGCAGCATATTGGCTCCTCCTGTAAAACACAGTGAATACACCTCCTGTTACCGCTCGGGTAGAGGTGCCTTTGTCTAACTTCAGGAACACCTGGAACTTCTTTTTACACGTGTACGACAGCAGGTCATGTTTCACGAGTCACTTCTTGTGTCATTTACCCACTAGTCTGTCTGTATGTGGAAGGCATATCTCGTGAACTGCTTATCTTATTGATTTTGCACTTAGCATGTATATTCTTAGTGGTCCAGGGATGTGCAGTGTCAAATTTGGTGTGATTTGTACACAAGAAGGTTCAGTGTTATTAAAAATTTGATAGACGGATGATAAGCGCTCTGTAGCAGTCAGTGGGGAAGGGGCAGTGTGCCTTTAATCTGCAGACTCAGTTGAACATTTCTTCTCCTACGGCCTCTGATAAACCACCGCAGCGGTCGGCAACTGGCTCCCTGCGGCCAGTAAAAACCCTTTTTGATTGTCTGATAACTTTACTTCACCATATCGGACCGACACAGACATTCACCAGCTAATCTTTGTCATGGCAACGACGTTCATAGAATCGCTCCCTCTTTAACAAGTTGCATTCAGAGTAAAAGCACAATATTCGTTCTGTTGCTGTAATGTCATGGAGCTGAATTACAGAGCTTTTATTTTGAAATGTTGTGAACTTGGGTATGGGTAAAGCATTCAAACTCACATATAAGCCACACACCTGAACAATAATAAGGCAAATTCAGTTTCATTTTAGGCACTGCATTGACTGTAGATGAACCAGGTAGGATGAACATGAAGTTTTCTCACTTCACTCTGCACCATAGACTGTTTATAAAAAGCTCTTCACACAACGTCCAGCACACAAACAATAAAAAGTGACAGTACATTGTAGAACTGTTAGAGGAGGACTCACTAATAACAAGGAATAATTCTGAAGTAGCTCTGGAGCATCAACACAGGAGAAGCAAACAGACAGGTTTAGAACGGGCACTACACTTTTACTTATGATTTATGAATTCAGTTTGTCATAATTCATTAAGAATAATAAATCAGTGAATGACAGGAGACAGAAACATAGCTGTGAAACTGTATGATAAACAATGTCAAGACTGTTTTTCTTATACTTAATAAGAATCCGCATATGTTAAAACCTGTGGTCTAATTATGTCTAATTGATCTGTGTAATAACAGCGACTTGTTGAAGCCGAAAATGGAAAAAACAAGCCGTGTCACAGTGGAGTCGAGATTCAAAACATGGAGCAGCCACATAAACAACCAGCAATCTTTATTATTTCCATTTTTTTTTGTGGACATGCAGCTCTTATTCCCTCACTACACCGCGGCAGTTATTGGACTGTGGGAGAGCAGAAGCTTGGCAGTACACATATTAGATTACCTCCTGTATTCGGTAACGCGGGAGACACAACTTCAAGCCTGGACGCAGAAATTAATGAGAGAAGCAATCTAGCAGGACCGATTGGATGTTTAAGCAAACAGTGTGAATTAGAGTGTGTCACGCAGCTCACTACATGGGCTTCCGCGCCCGCAGGTGACGTATTCAATGGAAGCCCATCTCGTCTCAGGCGGACCCTGATGAAGGCCAGCGTCCCTTGGCAGAGCAACGACAACATGGCAGCTGAAAGAAACATTTCACTCAGCATGAAACTACATTTTCAAATTCGAAATTAAAAAATCGTTAAAGGAGCTATAATTTATTTTGTTTCTTGCTCTGTAATTCAGGAAAAGCATAGTCTTGACGATTTTCATGTGAACGCATCTATTTGGCTTTTCTTTCTTTCTTTCTTTCTTTCTTTCTTTCTTTCTTTCATTCTTTCTTTCTTTCTTTCTTTCTTTCTTTCATTCTTTCTTTCTTTGTTTCTTTCTTTCATTCTTTCTCTCTCAGTCAAACAGCGATTCGAGCTCTCTGCAATTTCTGAGGGCTTCATCGTTCTTAACACTGCAGGGCCTCTCTTTCTCCGGAGCAATCTCCTGGTGCACGTAGATAATGTATGTTTCATTTTCACTTTGGCTGCACAGACAGAGAAAAGATTTACTGACAATCAAAATGAACCACATGAATGCCACACGTCAACAAAATAAATAAAAGACTGCAAACACTGTTGGCGAGCAGTGAAATAAAGGGCTGCGATGTCAGCGGTGGAGTTATGGTTTTTACATTTATCATTATGAGAATATTTGGATTACTGCCCACCTTGAAATCTGTTTTGTTGGGAGAAAAACCTTCTAAATCGTTTTTTCCCCCTTTTATTTTTTTTTAAGGCTGGCTTGCTGTTTTAAAGCAGTATAACAGCGAGTTTGCTCCATTTTTTTTTTTTTTTTGAACAAACCACTAATCCCTTGCATTTAAATGAGCCATTTTACACCTTGTGTCTTTCATCTTGAGCTTCAGTTCTCTCACCATCTGTGGCCGCACGGCTTCAAACGGGCTTAAGAATAAACAAGATGCCGTTCTACTGTACTGCTTATTTTCACATTTACTCTTAAATGATTGGTTTGTGAAGTGCGGTTGAGGACTGTAGGGTATAAGTGTATAAGGTGCTCAATTAAAATGTGTTTTTGCGTGGGTGCGGGGGGGGGGCAAAGTACAAGTTGGATTTGTTTTCTTAAATCCAGGTTTTACTCATTTCGGTATCACTTTACCTTGACTCCTACCCAGTTAGCATTTATATATGCACACTAAAAGGTTTATGATGCACTCAAATGTAGCTGTACTCACATAGAGGAACATGTCTGTTGAAAATGATGACATCATCAAATGAAGGTATATTTTATATGATTATATCTGTGGTTTATTATCCATCAGCCCACACCTACGGCTGCTCAAAGGAGAATTTGCAGTTGTTGACAAATGCATTAATACACAATGACTTACAAATTAATTAAATGTTTACATACTGCTTATAAATACTAAATAACGGGGGTCAAAGTGTTACTGATTATTCTGATTAAAGATTCATGTCTGATCTGTAGCGGCATATGTCGCCCACAACAGCTTGCATACATAAGAAGGCCCCGCTTCCCTCTCAGCCGATTAACGCAGGTATCTGCAGAGTCTAATTTGAGTGTAATTACTGACGCCAGATCCACTGTGGTTAGCTTGATTAAATCTCTCACAACCAGCACCAGCCGGCTGCAACACAACAAAACAAACGTATGTGCCCCTGAGCACTTCAAACTGGCTTGTTGAAACTCTGTCACCGGAGCAGTCTGTTTATGCAAATAAAAAAAGGATCAGGGGAGTCGGAGACGATCTGAATGCGACGGACACACACACACACACACACACACACACACACACACACACACACATACACACACACACGCATTGCCATTAAGAATAAAAGTATGAGGCAATGAAAAGTGTATTTTGATGGAAGCGCTGTCGCTTACAAACAGGTCAGCTTGGGTCCTCACTCTCCCGCCCTGGTCACATACATTAAAGGGTCTTGTCAGATTTTTAGAGGCCTATTGGCTCAACCTTCACATGCATACATAAAGGCAGATGACAAGGCGGCTTCGAACACTTCCAAGGCTGGTGTACTTTTTTACAATGCACGACTGTAAAGATGCCACTGTTGATTTGCTGGCACTCTTCGTCAGAGCCCACGGCTGCCATGAACCTTGTTTAGTCCTCATTTACAACCACGCCATAGGCGACACAGTCAGTCACAACGTATGCAAGGTTTCTCTGTTAATTTGTCTTATGATGTTGCCAAATCGACTTATAATCTATCAGCGTGTTCCACAAGAAGCTCTTCATCACTCTGATCACAGAGAGGCCACATGATGTAGGTGAGCCTTGTTGCACACCCACCGCGGATGTAATTACGGAGGATCTGTGACACGTGTCGTCACGCTAGATATTTCATTGCGGTGTAACAGGAAACAAATATTGGTTCACAATTATTTGTGGATGTTTAACCGAGTCCGAAGGGAAATTTATGGCGTATGGCTGCCATGCGGAGGCTAATAGAAGCTTGTTGTTTCCAGTCTCACAGCTCAGCTTTGAAGGGATCGTCACCTCTCAATCTCCACACCACAGCATGTAGAAGCCCATGATTAACTTAATAGTTATAACAAATAAAGAATCAGTACCATAGCTTTTTACGATTTCACCTCCTATATGTTTGTTTGATTTTAAGCAGGATTATGCCAGAACAAATGGGCATATTCCCATTACCCATTACATTTTGGTGTGGATCCAGGAATTCACATTGGGAGATTATCAGGGGACTGTGAGAAAGAACAAAAAGTTGCATTGATGCTTATCCTCATCTTTTCACCGCTGCAATACAATAACAGAAATTTCCATAGCTATCACTAATAATAATAACCATAATAATAATCATCAATCATAATACTCATTGTCATAAAAGTTCATTTAGGGTGTTTACTGCCCCGTCCACTGGTGGTGAAGCAGAATCAGGTCAACGTCCAATTATTATTGTTTCATTTTATTGTTGTGGGTCTGATATTTTAACTATTTTTGGTTTTTGCTTTGCTTTGAGGAGGGAACTGGTCCAATGCGGCTGCTCTCAGACCCAGAGGAGGGGGCCAGTCAGTTTGTTTCAAGTGTGGTAGAGGTTGAAAAGAGATAAAGGGCAATCATGCCGTTTTCGTATTCATATTATTTTCCTTTGAATCAGCCCTGTGATGATCGTTGATTATCTCCTCAACTAGCAATTAAAAGGTTTTGTGCTGCAGCCTGTTTTGTTATTTGGAATCGATAGAGTAGCACACACATGAGTGAATTAAATATTAAAAACAAATGTACACACATATATATCACACAGTTTATTATTAGTGTTTAAAACTTGAGCAGAAATCACAGATTCTCTCCTGTGACTCAAACAGCAAACAACCCGACTCTCCGACTCCTCCACGCAATCTCAGTGCAACATGTAGCGCTGAGCTGCGGCCAAAGCAGATTAAACTGAAAGAGGCAGTAATTACCCCATCTGATGAATCCTGGCAGAATGCTCTCACCAGCACTGTAACATATAACTCATGTCAAACGTGCATTGGTAGGTTTGAAAGTAATGATTCATTAGGAGCTATTTATAATGGGCAACAGCGGGACACAGAAGGGGCTGCTCACATTTACCTGCATGAGGTGCACGGGCAATAATTGCGTCAGGAAATTACGTTGTTGTGTGCAGGCCATTAAAAGAGTAATGAATTCGATCTGAGCACATGTGGCTGTAGGGGTGTATTGTTATGAACCTCAACACAGCGGGTCTCCTCGTGCCGTAGGCGTAATGCTGCCTCACATGGCTGACAGGTACGATGAGTTAGAGCAATGTGGCAAAGGGGGATATTGTATAAAGTCCTGTAGCAACTTCACAAACTGTGTAAGTCAAATGTGAGATGTAGTCCCTCGTCGTGGGAGCCGCTGCAAGAGAGGCTTCGTTTGAAAAATTGTTACAATGTCAATTTAGGACTGTTTGCGTGCAGGGTTTTCCATGAATTTTAAACAAATTGACCCGTACATGCTGCAGACTGTTCATTATGTGTTCCTCTGATATGTTAGTGTGTCTCTCGCAGGCAGGGATCGACACTTTGTGCTTCATCTAGAGTCTAGAGAATTATCACGAGGGTGGAAACGTGCGTGCTGTTTCATCCATTTCCCATGTGCTTTATCAAATGTGTGGACGGATGTTGTTCTAAGTGACCACGCTTGTTTGGGAAGTGCTGACCCAACCAGCCGCCGTGGGATTAGCTGAAGTTTGGCTCCACGGCGGCTCTTTCGATCACCATGCTAATCAGCCGCCTCTCTGTTTCCCCATATTGCGTCGCCGCTGGACGGCCTTTTGCACACCTCCATAGCGATCTCCCTCAGGTATCAGGGCGGACTGTAAGACGCATAACATTTACATACCATGTGCAATGAGGCGGGAGAATTAGGTGGCCATTATGTAGCAAGTGGCCGTGAATAACTAAGATATCAAACAGTTATTCATATAAGATATTGCTCTCTACCAGGTAAAATACCATCCACTCAGGTCTCATAGGACTCACAGGCAACCTCCTGCTCCAGCCTGTGTCTTAACATCAAAAGTGATTTATCTTCCCTCCCGTAAAGTGCTGCAACCGCGCGGTACTGTGGCGTTCGAGAGATTCAAGGATTCAGATTAAGTCGAAGATGCAGCGGTGATAGCGGCCGGCTCGCTCAGCCTCGGCAATATCCTGGTCACTGCCAATCAAACACTGCCAAAGGCTATGGTGACCTTTCAGAGAAAGACAAAAAAAAAGATCCACAGCTTCTCCTTTGTTGATTTCTATTTGTTGTGTTTGTATTTTGTCTTTCAGAAAAATCTTCTTCTTCTTCTCTCAAGTCTGTAAACACTCGCTCAAGTGACGCTCTTCAAAGACACATTGCCAAATATATACGCTCCAATGAGAGATGAGAATCATCTGAGGAGCAGTTTTCACTTTCTAACTTCTAAAGGAAAACAAAGCCACACGGATATAATCGGATATATCAGCTGGTGACATGTACCTGTTACACAATTAGCAGCTTATTGCCTAACAGCTTCACAATGAGAGCAGAGAGTTACTCTCCAGATGTTTGTGCACCGTAGAGTCACGTCACTCATCAAGGCAGAACAATGTGAAGCTAACAGGTGATTAACAAAAGGACTGTTGTTCAGAAGCTCATGCGGTGTCTTTCATTCTGAGGGGGGCTGAAACTCTTGTAATCAAAAATGTATAGAAACGCCTGCATCGTTATTTCTCTGTCACCTTTATTCGATTTGATCACTTCTCTGGGGTTTCAGATATAGAGGAGGACTTGAGACGTACTGAGGATATTTGTCTAGTTTATTTACAATTGTTGTGTAGGGACCGTGCTGTATCGTGACACTTATTTGTGAACGACTGTTGGACCAGGATTTATAAAAAGCAATCAAAAAGTTTGCGTAGGGTACAGCATCTTAAAATATTTTATAAATTAGAATTTCAGAAATTCACATGTATTCTATTTACAGATACAATATGTCTTCACGCATTAAATTACTTTGGAATAACAACACAAAACTGAAATCGATGCTTAAGGCTCTGACAGGAGTGCACTCCACCTCTCGGCCATTGTTTGGTCCAGCCCCCCCACCCCCCAAGACCCTCAAAGGGATAAGCGGGATGGATGGATGGATAGCAACGTTTTTTTGGTTCCATCAAAACCACCAAATGTGGTCATTCTGTCACCACTCCCTGAGCCTTTTCAAACTGTCTGTGAGGGAGAAAAAAACATCACCCACTGTCCATTCATTACTTATGACTGGAATTCACTGTTTCTCCGGGGTTACCAGGTGAAGCACTAAGTTTTTCACTTGAGATGCTGTAACACACACTGGAAGCTTACATAGCAGATGGAAATATGTCTGAAAGGGGGCCTTAGCAGAATACTGATTGGACCCTGGGATTAAGTTGGCTTTAAGGCAGGGATGAGCTCTACATCTTCATCCTTATCCTGCACAGTGCCTCCATCCTGCCTGTGGGTTTGTCTCCGTCACTGTTTACCTGTGTGCTGTGTTGCAGCAATGTTACAGTATGTTGTTATTATAACTTATCTTTCAGTGCAATGCTTTCATTGACAATGTGAAAAAAAACTATTGGGTTGATGATGGAAAATGAGCCTCATCTGCACCTTGCATGTAATTTTAAATAAATAAATTGCCAGCGAAAAAGGTTAAAGCGCGAGGCCAGCTTTTAAAAAATATAAACTAGTCACTTAATAACAATGCTTACAATGACTATGACGGTTTGTTTTCAGAATTTTATTTTTATTTTTTGAAGAACACAATGTGCTTGAACAGGGAAACATTTATAAAATAAACTCAATGATGTGTGGCTTTGAATTAAAGCTATAGAGCCGACAGTAAACAAGCAATGACTGACATGTACAACTTACTGAATCAGGATCTGTGCATGGATCCTGGACATATAATTGGCCCCTCTGTGTGTAAGTTGTGGCCCCTCTATGGCCCCCGATTAAGAAAAGTCTTTGATCTACCACTGTATAGGTACCACTTAGATCCTGACGTCAACAGTATTGAACAGCCAAAACTGATACATACAGTGATTTTCTTAATGTAAGTGAATGAATCGTGTTGTGAGGCTGGTGGAATGAATTGTGCTGCAGCTAAAAGGAATAGTTTGACATTTTGGGAATTGCACATTAAGTTCTTGCCGTGAGATAGTTGAAAAATATTGATGCTTCTCTCATATCTATCGTACAGCAGAGTGCATGTGCCTGTGATGAAGAAGCCTCCAATCGAAGCTGTCTCGTGAATTTGTCTCCCTAATTATGTTTAAACCCCATTTGGAGCCAAACTAAGAACCTAATGCATGTGCACCTTTTAGGTATTTGGCAGAATATTCACAAACGGAGAGAAATTAGAAACCTTCAAGTCACTAAATGATAATGTGTTTTACCTATGCCAGAAACTAGAAACCCTCTGAATTCTGTCACAGCAACAAAAGGAAAGGTCAGGACGAAAGCTGGATTCCTCTGTTGATCTCACTCCGAATTTCTGATTATCAAAGCGAGAAGAATAAAAGCTCCTTGTCACCTTAAGGCAGAGTGTGAGAAGTGACGAGTAATTCTCAATACACAAAATGTATTTTTACTGTCAGATACTCACAGAACGTACAGCACAGAGTTCTGTACGTTCTGTGAGTATCATCTGGTATAAATAAAGTTGTTTTAAAAAAAACAAACGATGACTAAGTGGAGTCAGATTTTCACTGCACAGTGGTTCTCCTTTCCTAACTCCTTACGTCTTCTCCTTCACATCTTTCCTTGACCTTGCGACGTTTTCCTTCGGGGTAAAGCCCTAGCTGTTAGGAAAGGAGATTATTTGGACTTTCCGAATGCAGCCTTGTGGGAGTGCATGTTAATTGGACGCAGGAAGTATTTCCTTCCGCCTCTCCTTGACCACCTGTGGCATTCAAAGTGCTCACAGAGCGACCATGAGTGGAAGGCAGCCCACACATTCTCTCGTTGGATGGTTTAGTGTGATCTTTATGGCGTGAGGCAGAGAGTGAGCATTGGGCCACAGGATGGAAGTGAAGTGAGTCTCATCACAGTTCTGTTCACTTCAGAGAGAATCACAATCAGAGAAAACTGTATTGATCCCTGCAGGGAAGTTGCTTTGGTAGAATTTCTCAGCGTGCAGTTAAAAAAAAAAGAAAGTTAAAATGACTATTACTGAAACAGAAAAAGAATTAATACACATTAAGTGAACGGAAAAATATAGAAATGCAAATGTACAAAAAGCAAGATGAGCAAGGTAGAATCGCAATGCAGACAAAAGTGCAAAAAACTTCCAAAGAATAGATTTTCTAAAATTTATCAGTAAATTAGTTTGATGTGCAAAGGTAAAGTCAATACTAATGTTGGTGGATTAAAAGTGAATTAACTACACTACAGAAAAAAATATTATGAAGTTATTGGTGGGAGCAGATTGTGAAAGTTCAGGTGAAAGTGGGATCCTGCTTTTAAAATATGATTATTACATTAAATCTTTTAGGAGTCTTTCCTCATTATATCTTCACTATTGTCATTTCACCACAACCATAATCTTTGTCTTCTCTAATCTTGTGTACTGTGCTTGCTATGTGCAGATATCGTAATAGGTAAAGTATTTTTAAAGCGTTGTCACTGCAATTATAACTAGAATACCTCCACCAAGGCCCGACAGTCCCCTGATGAAACCTCATTTAAATTAACCAGATCCAGATTTTTATTATGATCTACATCAAATTGCAAAACACACAAAACACAGCTTTTCAAAGGATAAAGTCATGAATCTGGCTTGAGAGGGACAAATGTTCACTTTTTGATGGGGTGAGTCCGCCATTCAGAGATAGAACTGTTCTTTGCATTTACATCCTCGCTCTACTGACCTCTTAGATTCTGATAATGCTGTGTTCAGATCAGCAGACGGAGGACAGCTGAAGACAACAAGACAAACGCTTTCATTCACAGTGTCGCCTTCAAATGTGTTACGCACACACAGTTTGTTTTGTCCATAATGATTAATTGTGTTACAAACATACTGTATGTAGGTGGGTCTGGAGGAGTTTCCAGCTTGTTTTCACATGTTGTTTTTGGATCGTTTCTTTGCTGCCTCATTATCTCTAATCAAAATAAAACAGTCACACCCCTTCACCTTGTGCATGACTCATTCTGTTGTAGAATTTATTTTGATAAAGTAAATGCAACTAAATTTAGAGAAGTATTCAGTGTTCATCTACATTCTTTGTTTTAGTTATCCTGGAGATGTGCTTGATTAGAGTCCATCTGTTGTAAAACAAATAGACTAGAAGTAGATTAGAAAGACACACACTTGAATATAAAGTGTGTTGATGCATGTCAGCACAAAAATTCAAGGTATGAAATTCAGACACCAGGCACTGCCCATCTCCTGGATAATACAGGATCTGCCAGGAATAATGGGATAAACTGCTCAAATCCAAGTGTGCAAAGCCTGTGGAGACTTACCCAAGAAGACTCTGAGCTGTAGTTGCTGCCGAAAGGAGCCTCTGCAAATTAATTCAGGGTCTGACTACTTTTGTAATTAAGAGATTTTGAGTTTTCGTTTGCAAAAATGTCCCCAAAAAATTAGTTTTCACTGTGTCATTGTGCATAACTGAGTGTAGATTAGGGGAAAAAACACCACTAAGCCTACAACACATTTGCTGTTTCTCAATTCAGAGGCTGCCTCCTTCAAAAGCTGCATCTGAAGACCGACTGTGCCTCAGCGGCATGATTAGCATGTCCCATTTCGAAGGCTTCTTCAAATGCAGCTAACAGATATGTTCTTCCATTCCCAAGAAACAAAGGCTCCAATGGGTGGATCCTTCTCGGGCCAAACTAACCTTGGATTCGTTGCACTTTAGTAACAAACCATTTTCCAAACAGCTAACAGCACAAATGTTAAAAAGCCAAGAGGCATTAAAACTTTCTCATTGGGTCCAACTGCAGCTTTGTTGCTAGGTGACACCAGTAAGGGCGCGACCAGCTGATGAAGTCATCTATAGCCTAGACCGTCTTATTTTGGTTCGGCCTTGGCGGTCTACAGGGCCAACGAAGACCACCTCCTTCTAGGGCCACGTAGACTGAATCCTGTGAAGGAGGTGGCCCCTGAATTGGGACACAGCAAACGAGTGCAACATGTGAAGGGGTCTAAATACTATCTGAAGCCATTGCACTTCACATTGCTAAATAATATTCATCCCAGGTGAGCGTAGCTGCTGGAGCCGTTACTGGGGGATAGTTTTCTGACCGGCAACTATTTTATCGACTGGTTTACTGAGTGGGTCCCCTGAGTCCCTTTGGCATTTTCGAGCTCATTTTCTGGCTGAGTGCAGGTATGGACAAAGGTAAGACTCAGCCTGAAATTGTAAGTGGGAAAAAAAAAACAGTGCAGTGTGGAAGATAGTCAAATCTGCAGCATCTCCTCTTCGGGAAACACCATTACCCCACCAGCTGTTTCCCTGTCGGTTATACCGCTGCCATGCAATCTGCACATCTTTCATGTGGAATAACCTTGTTTGTCCCATCTCACGCGATACATTCACAACAGCTTGCCAAATGATTAAAAAGAGGCAGAGGAGTGAGAGGGAAAAAAAACGATAATGTGTCATCTTGCCTGGTTTGTGACCACATCCCCATTTTAATCTTTCATTAATCATACTGGGTGTCACTTTTGCAGCAGATGTGTTGAGCAACAGTTTAAAATCAAGTCTGTGTCAAAAGAGTCACAGAGAGGGAGTCAGGAAACTCTTTGTATGATTGGGAATAAAACTAAAAATGTGATGGGTAAGGGACAAACCCACATTTTCCTCCCATGAATATCTACTTAAATTGACTGCAAAGGGTAGAAATGAACCCATGATGCATGACTGGATGATATTTTTCAGGATTAGAGATTAATTATGAGGATAATTGCTTTTGTTCGTGAACTGGGGGTTATGTAAAATGATGAGGCCTTTCAGAGCAGATTCCCCCCCCTGTCCTGAAATCCTGTTAATAATTTTGGGGTTGTAACTTCAGAGGATTAGAGCTAATGGAGCACATTTATCTACATGTCTACACGTCTAGTTATAAGACAGTGCTTGACATGTTAAAATTATTCCTGGTTATTAGAAAACAGTTATTAGTTGGAGATAATACAATGAAATAATGATAATATAATTTCAGCAATAACCTGATGTATTTGTTTAAAGGAACATTTCACCATTTGCAGAGAAATCGGAAGATGATCACTTTAGTGAATAGTTTTAAGAATACTTCTTATAGTAATTAGGATACTTATACATATAGTATAAGTATGTACTTGATTTATCTGTATGTCTGTGTGTGTTTAATGTCTACGAATTATCCCGGTCTCGACAAGACTACCTGTTTAAATAAAAGATTTTAAAAAAGTTAATTATTTCTCCAGAGGAGAACTTCAAACTGTCGTCAGTTCCTTTGAACTGTTGAGTTATGAACATGGCCGCTGTACTAAAGCAAGTGCTTTGTTGTACACTACATGTGTACATCAGTGGGGGTAAGACAGAGACTGAATCTCCTTGATCAGCTGGTCCTAAAAGCATTTCAGAAAGTTTTGCCCGATCAAAAGAGTTTCAAGAAAGAACAACATGAAAAACTAAAAAGTTGTGTGCAGCATGGAGGTGAAAATGAGGAGCCATCTCCAAATACCAAAGCAGAAAATAAGGAACTCCTTATGTTGCCTGTGTCTCTGCTTGGCAGCACACCCTGGTCGGTCCCAAAGCACAGGACAGACGGGGGATAAGAGGGAGAAAGTCTTTAGCTGTCAAACAGTTTTTTTCGGTGTGTGTTTGTTATGATGGATGGTGCAGAATGAGTGCCATGATGTGTGTCTCAGGGAGTGCTGTGTTGTGACCAGCGGGGTCGCTCATCGATTCCCAGCCATCTCCACTAAACCACTAATAAGACACTTGGCATTTTCCTTGGTGCTGGATTACTCCCTTTGTGAGCTTCCTCTACCCCTCTCAGTTATTGGAGTGTGAGTGTGAGCGTGTTTCTGTCTGTGTCTGTATTCCCGCATCAGTGCAAAAGTGTGTGTGATAGCATTATGTCTGTTGTGTTTAGTGTGAAGCGTGTGCACATTTCTGGAGCTTTGTGTGCGTGTCTGTACATACATATGTGCATATGTCAGGAAGAGACAGATTACGTGGCATGAGGCTGTGTTTGTGCGCCACTTGCTGAAGGGCGGGGAGAGAAAAGGCCACTGTGAGGAGACGGGTTTAGAAGAAAATGTTGCCTCGGAAGCTGTTTAAGACTCTGGGAGGTTTGATTCCCCCTGGTGAGACCCCGGAATGTCATCTGACTCGGATGAGCATCATCAGTAGGGTACAGTCTGACGTCTAAGAAGGGGGATTATATGCAATGTTGGTGATGAGATCAGTGCAGACAGATGGAGTATTTATTCAAGCGAGAAGTTGGAGGAACCAAGTCAAATTGACATTGAAGCCGAGTGCACTGTGTGTTCATTCTTAACTCCGCTGCCAACTGCTTTAAAGCTGCTTCAAGCTGGAACTGCCATAAAATCGAATATCTACCTATCGACTCTACAAACGTCTGTCAGCCTTTCTGTCTGTATGTGGAACCAAGATCTCACAAACCGCTTATTGAATCGGCTGCACTTGGCATGTCTACTGTGCATTGCCAGATAAAATGTAGTTTAGAGTTTGATGCTAATTTAGACACACAATATGTTCAATAGATATCAAAATTGAATAAAGTGCCGACGAGCTCTCTGTAGGAGTGGGGGTGCGGAGTTGAACTTGTCTTCTTCTACGTCCTCTGATTAACTACAGCAGTGGTCGGCAACTGGGTCAATCCGCCTGTCAAAATCGCCTCCATATCATTTTGATCTTTTGATTTGTTTTATTTCACCATATCGGACTGATACAGACATTCACGGGATTCGCCCGGTGCTGATCTCCGTAATGGCAACGACATTTGTGGAATCACTTCCTGTTTGGAAATTTGTCTTCAAAGTAAAAGCTCAATGTTCGTTTTATTGCCTTTATGAAGATAATAGCAGCAGTTTAGTCAATCATTCAAACCTATATATGAGCCACACACGTGAACAGTAATAAAGCAAATTCAGTTTAGTTTAATAAAGAACACAGATTATAAAATCTTGATCGTAGGTAAACCAGGTAGGATGAACACAAAGTCTTCTAACTTCACTCTGCACCATAGACTGTTTATTAAAAGCTCTGCACACATCGTCCAGCACACGAACAATAGAAAGTGACAGCTTGTTGTCGAACTGTTTGAGGAGGACTCACAAATGACAAGGATTCATTCTCAAGTAGTTCCAAACAGGCAGGTTTAGAACGGGCAGTGCACTGGTTTGAATAAATTAGGTAAATAAATTAGCACTCAGCAGTATTCATACTTCATGATATTTGTCATACAGGCCACTTAGCTTATTAACAGTTGGTCCAGTGTTTCATGCAGCACTTTGTTCTGTCTTTTAAGTGCCTCCACTTGCTTATGTTCAACTGAGCACAAATACATCTGTAGTTACAAAAGAGTCCAAAGCACCACTCACATGGGCCTGAAAAAAAGAAATACAATAACCCCGGGGCCGGGTATCTCAAGGCCAGCGACCCCCATGGTAATAAATTTGTCTGAGGAAAAACGATGACAAATAAAGGCCTTTAAATGTTCCTATTTTCTCTACACGTCAGAAAGAATTGATGTCTCGCCGCGCGGCGCCACAAATTACCCCCAGAGAGAAAAAAACAGCTCAGTGCAGACAGCTGAATGTGGGGGATCCACTCCCTCAGGTGAAGTCGTATTCAGACTGATAGGCTTGTGTGGAATTCAGTGAACCTGACGGCACCTTCCACCCACAGGGCTCGACTCCCTCCTTACTGGTGCAGACATCTTCAGGGAATATTTCTACCCAACTATTTTTGACGTTTATATATATATTTTTTTACTTGTTTCGTGGAGAGCTGCTGCTGCTGCTGCCTTCTCAATTACAGATGTCTTTTACACGACATGCCCCCTCGGTGCCCACTCTTGTGACATACAGTAAATCTTGAGGCAATATATTCGATTACCATATTTAGGTTTTTCCATTTTAGGCATGTCGAGTCAAAGATTGACTGTATCAGGTCATATACCGAGGCTCTATGGCTCCAAGCTGTTTGCCTGAGAGGGTCTTGCCGTCCACAAATCCCCTCCGCTCCTCATGTGTGTCCTGCAGAGGGGCTTAGAGCTGCTCCTCGCTCCACACTGGGCTTCATTAACTGATAGCAGCAGAGATGGAGACATCATGGGGACAT
The DNA here is from genome assembly GCF_009819705.1 of Hippoglossus hippoglossus. Lineage (NCBI taxonomy): Eukaryota > Metazoa > Chordata > Actinopteri > Pleuronectiformes > Pleuronectidae > Hippoglossus > Hippoglossus hippoglossus. The sequence continues at coordinate 7,345,858 of NC_047171.1, read as the reverse complement.
GAGCGCAGCCAGTTAGATAAAGAGTTTGTCTCCAGGAGTACACAACCTCACAACACCTTGCCTCCCACATGCTAGCACCGGGTCACAGTCTCACTCCCACAATGAAGACGACCCATTGTGATCATTAAAGGGACAGATATCCAGAGTAATCTGGCTGGAAAGGGGGTTAATAGGGTTACTGATCAATACTACTGACTAAATTAACTCGGCCTGTGTTGGATTTCTGGGTTACAACTCAATCACCAATCTTAGAGTCTATCAGCTATCACACAACAATGAATTTGCCTTTGGGGGGAATGGCCAGTATTTGGGGGTTTCCAGTTAATACATGTGGGCCATGACGTCGTCTTCTGTTCCCGGACACTGTTTCCTTTATCACATGAGTCAGAACGTTTCGTCATATAAAACACAAATAGTGACTTTATGTAGGGATTTCAGGTCCAGACGGCATTTTGACTAATCTCTATGAACAGATATTTGCAAATAAAATCAGATAAATTAGAAAGGCGATAGCAGAAGCATGGTTTCACCTCTTTTACTCTCAACATGGACTGTTTACCATGTCTACAGATTCTGCATATCCACCTGCAGAATCTATAAAGATTACTCACTCAGGCTACTTCCACACTGCTATGTTTTCATTTGACAGCTCATCAGCTCTGCTAAGGATACGCCTGCTGTCCACTCTACTCCAGACTCCAGTCTTCCTGTGTACACCGGCACACACACACACATGCCCAGTGTACGTGAGCGGTCGCGTGATCTTCTTTTTCAGTCTTGTTGGTGTGAACAAGTATTAAAACTGATACGGAGCCAAAACACTCGTGTGGACTCACTCACTCACTCACTCACTGTGTAATTTGCTGTGGTCCAAGGCAGAACTCCCACACAACAATGATGAAGCAGCGTTATTATTCAGATATTTGGCATGGAGATATATTCATGACCTTTTCACCCTCACTTTTTTGACTATTTACACGTCTGGTCTCTCTCTGGATCAGTTACAGGCCTCTGAGAACCATCCGAGACCCTCTGTTTTCTGCATTTAAACTGAATGCGAAGGGATTTCTGTTTTGACCCACATTACAGTTCTTTATCCAAAAACCACAAAGCATTATAGTCTTAGACATTACAAGAATAAGATGCTTCTTTAACCTCTTATCTTATACAGTACTTACAGCAATTACATTTCCACTTGAAGGTCATTCCACGACAGCCATGTCACAGAGAAAAAAATGCTGACACAGGCGTTCTTGAGGGATCGCTGAATCTATTTATTTTCTATTTAGACCCGTTTAGGAGATTTCCCTTGAGAATTCAGACATTTAAAGCGAAAACTGCATGTTGTAGTTGTTCTCAAACGTCTCTTTCAACCATCCTCAAAAGTCAACTCAGCGCTGAACCAGTTTCCTGAATCTGCAAGGAATTCTGGGGGTGTTTCTCTTCCCTGAGGTTATGTGAATGACTGCAGCTAAATGTCATTAGTCAAAGAGTGACAGAAAAAAACAAATAGTGCAGAAATGTCAACACTATTTACCCTGATCTGTATTTGTTCTTTGCTCAAGTAATAATTTGAGTTGAATGGACATTATAAAAATGCCACATTAGAAGGATCCATTCTCCCCTCTCTCTCTTTCTCTCTCTCCGGCCCCGACAAACTGTCCATTATTTAATGCACTTGGGTGTTTGTGTGACTCATCAGATAATTGGTGTGACTCAGTCGGTCTGCTGGGACCATTAAAGAGGATTATGGAACATTACCTGTGGTGTCATTCAGCACTTAACACGTATTAATCAAATATTTCCAGCGCGGCAGGCCTGTTTAGAACAGTAACTAGTTAAGTGTTTTTATGGGGGAGATATTTCCCGTTTATGAAGTCCCTCTTTATTGATTGTGCAGCCGCTGCAGTGTTCCAGGAGAAGAGCTGATGCAGGAGGCCGCTGAGGGAAGGCCTAAGGAGGCTCCATTACAGTACGTTCCCAAAACCTTGGCTGCAGTTGGGAAAGGGGAGAGCTGAGCTTAATAAGAGAAGCTTAATGTTGCTTTTTACGAGGCCTGCAGGGACGTCTTTTTCCTCTTCCCTCGACATATTTAACATTCAAACATTTTTGTTGAGAGGAACCAGAGAGTAAGCTTCAAATGATTAAGAGTTTCTTGCTAATTTCAGTGATAAAAGTCCGGTGGTAAAATGAACTACTGAGTGCGTTAATTACAGCAGACCAGTCACTAACTGCACGCTCACTGTAATAATGCCCATTATAACCGCGATTTACTACCTTGTGCTTTCACAAGGGCAAACATAAGTATTTGCAGAATGATTAGTGCGCGGTGTCTTTCAATAACTTGAAATGAAATGTTGTATTGCTGTAAAAGATCATAACAACATCTCAGTAATGGAGGCCATAAAAGCTGACACCAAAAGAAAGGCCATCACCGATGGCTGCCAAACAATATTTTGTGTCGTTCAAAGTGCTCAACCTTGATGATAAATCTCCTGTAGGAATGGCCTTGTTATGTTTTCCTCTTACATTCTCATGTGGACACACCTCTCTCATGGAATGTACCATTCGCAGCAGAAGGTTGTACAGTTTGCAGAAAATGCTCGGCTCTTTGAGGGAGCTCTCAAAGAATCAGAGGAGGATCCTGCAGGGAAAACTCATCCTCTAAATACACATGGACATTAAAGGTGGGGTAGGAGATTTTAATCCAATGCACATTTTTGTCAAATTCTCTTATTATCTCACAATGGTCCACTGGCTGTATGTTCTGTGTGCGCACCGGTTTAAATACACAACCGTGACTTCTTGTCTGTGTTATGCATGTTCTGCCCCAGTCCGCTGCCTCTGGACACCGAGCATGACGATCACGAGTGAACCGGCTAATACAAGCTAACAGAATAATTCTTATTTCCAATGCCATATCATCACCCCTTTGTTTGTGATGTTTTATTTGAATCAAATCATTTTCATAAACGCAAGAAATCAGCTACTTCAGCCTCTTCTCAGGTTCCTGTAGGTGGATGAAAATATGTGTAGTTAGATTCATCGTAGCCAGGCATTGGCCCGTGGCCTCACGCTGCTGCTGCTGCTGCTGCTCCTACCCAAACAAGCCAGTTCCCAGTGTGTGTTACGAGAAGTCACACATGTGGGTTACAACATGTCACACACATGACAGCACAAAAGGGATTCTAATGGATTTCATTTTGTTGCAATCTTTTCTCTCTGTAATCAACAAAAAGGGGAACATCGTCAACAGGGCCCTTCAGAAGGATGCAGATTTTCTTTTCCATAATTGTTACCATTGCGCGTATGGTGATGTGTGACAGATTAAATACGAGGAAGTGAGACCTAGCGCCCGGCGGGAAAGCTGCGAGAAAAGTACCACTTTATTTTTCAGGCTGTGTGCAAGCATCTGGCCACTGACATTCATTACTGACAGCATGTGATTAGAACAGCAGTCACTTTAGAGGACTTTCAAGTGCATTCTGCAAAGAAGGCTTTTCATGTACACCCCAGGAACCAGAACAGTGACATTTACTGAACCTAAAATGGGTTGTGACCGTTCATTTTCTACAGTCACAATCCATCAAATGAATATGTAAATGTGAGAGAGGTTTCTCATAGTGACACACACACTGTTCTGCACTTTCCCTTGGATATAAAGAGCATTTAAGCTTCTTTTAGCCCGTTGTTTTGGTTTATAGTCCACAGTAGCAAACTGCAAACAACAGACAAAAGTAGCAACGCTAATTAGAAATGATTATTGAAATTGTAAGGATTATTAGGGCCCGAGCACCTCCGGTGGGAGGCCCTATTCAAATTGTAAGGATTCTTATTATTATTATTCTCTGCCAAATGAATTGGCTTTTTGAGGGCTTTAACATGCTCAAATTCTTACCAAAGTTTGCAGGAAATTCAAAAGTCGGAGAAATTTACGTATTCTGGAGTAATTTGAAATGGGTGTGGCAAAATGGCTCAACAGCGCCACCTATACACAGCCCCTGAGTTCCCTTTGACCGATCTTCACGAAAAATTGATACACAGGTGTATCATGTTCAGACGCACAAAAAAGTCTCAAGGAGAATTATGAAAAACGCAACAGAAAGCCCGCCATTTTGCATTTAGTGGCCATTTTGGCCATATTCCACATTTTTACTTTGACGAACTTGTCCCAGGGCTTTCATCAGATCAACTTCAAATTGAGATGAGTGTCAACAAGATGGAGATGAAAACTACCTCAAAGATCGAATTTTCGTCACATGGTGTGACCGTGGCGTGGCATCAAAGTTTGATGACACGCTATCAAAACACGAGGTTCTGTATCTCGGACATATTTGGTCCAATCGAGTCCAAACTAGACATGTAAGACAAGAGTCCCGGCCTGATGACATCTACACAGAAATCATGACTTAAGATCATAGCGCTCCCTGGTGGCAACAGGAAATGTCTTGTTTTTTTTAACGTCTTACACTTGGAAGTATTCCTCCTCATTCACTGACCGCAGCCATGTCAACCTGTGTAAAAAGGGTCTCAAGACATTGATAATGTAGGCATAAGATTACTGTGACTTTTCGTCAAACGCCATAATAGTGGCGTGGCGTCAAAGTTCATCAACTCGCCGTGACACACGAAATTGCTGTAACTTCCGTGTTCATGGGTCTATCTCCCTCAAACTACATTTGTGTAACAACAGCCCCCCCCCTGCAGACATTCATATGGGTTTAAGGAATGGGCGTGGCAAAATAACTGACTCCTGGCTGCTTAACAATATACAGCTCAAATGAGCTGAGAGAAGTCAATGGACCATGGTCAGAATTGTGACATTTCCTCAAACCGCGGCATCATCCTTCGCCAAAGGACACGATGTTGTCATAACTCCAATGTGCATAGTCCTATCACTACCAAACTTCTGTCACATGATTAGAGTCCAAGCCTAAACAGCTCTATGTGTCAATATCTCCTCAGTGTCATAGCGCCACCTACTGATTCGCCATGAAACAGGAAGTACTTTGTAAATCCACCCTGCAGTATCCAACCGGCTCCGAACTACTGACCTATGATTACAATCCTGACCTGAACACATCCATATATTAATATTAGTTCAGGGTCATAGCGCCACCTACTGATCAGTGTGATAATTAAGTTGTTGTAACATTGTCCAATTGACACAAAATTGCTCACGCTACATCAGAGCCCCTACTTGAACAGATATATTAGTCTGTATGTAATAATAGTGATGGCGCCACCTACTGGGAACAGGAAGTAAGCTTTGTTTTACAACTATCATTCGATTTACATAAAATTTCCACAGTGTGATGTGCAATTGATAGTGTGGACCGTAATGAGCAATTAGCAGGCAAGGATCGACATCGCGTGACGGAGGCAGGAAGTGAAGCGTTTGTCCTTGCCGCAGTGCGCAAAACGCATGCAACGCAGAGACGTGCGCTTGGTCATTGATCGCTCTCTCCACCGACCGCAACAGGCTTCAAAATGCCTGTGCTCGGGCCCGTTAGTGCTACAACGTAAACCTAGTATTATTTTGTGTCTGCTGTTTATTTGTACTGATACTCACTGAAACCTCTTGAAAGATATATAATACGTTTATTTTTTAGGGTAAAATATTTTTTTGTATTCCAGGTTCAATAATTTCTCATCCAAATGTCAAATGAGTATTTTTTTGGATGAGGAATATAACGTTTTTGGAATAAATGTTCTTCTTCTACACTGTAGTTACCAGGACGAAATAAATTACTTAGAACCTTGATAAGAAAACGCCTGTAGCAGTCTTAACTCTACTATTATTGCCATGTTAACATTTGGCAAAAATAAAATAGAAACAATACAAAATCAATATGACATGTACAGATGTGTGCCAAAACATAAAATGATGCTGAGGTGAAAAACTCGAACTTACACCCGTCGACATCTGTTGTTTAACATTTACATTTGACCAAAGAGATGAGAGAAAGTCACCGCTTAAATATGTAACAAACATTCCGCATATTTTTTTTAAAATGGCAACGAAATGTGAAATAAATTAAATGTGGACAACTTCAGATGCATTTTTGTTAAAACTCGAACTAAACCAAATGCAGATAATTAAATATACACATAGCGTACTTGCTGTTTTAACATGTCCTCTGATGTAAGTGATTTGATGACGTGAATTTAAGGTCTGGCTGTGCAATGATGCATTTTAATGATGTATACATGACATAATTTCATTAGGCTTTGATCAAGCTTTTTTATTTTGATAGTATATCTGACAAATTCATCCATCATCCTTCTAAACCTATGAACCTGAGAACATATTCACTCTTTATATAGTGTGTATGAAAAATATTTATGTATATTTAATAATTATCAAGGAATGATTCATGGTCATTTCTGTTCAGCTCTGCATCTCATTAAGTGGAGATGAAATATCCTCCACTGCGGACCCACTTGAGATTAATAGACCGGACCTTTGCATGAAAATCTTAGCGCGAGACTGTCGCTTCTATTTCTGTAAACAGAGCTGACTGTATAATGTTGTGCATTATCACCAATAATTTTTGATTTTCATTACCTTGGACTGCTGACACACGTTGATTAATGGTTGTGTTTACCGCCTGTGTTGACACACTTTTTACAATATGGGACACCAGGTGGGAGAGCGTCGCAAGATTCACACATCATACTTTTAATTACCACTCCGAGGCTGAGGCAAATGCCCTTTTCTCCGCCGCGTGCTTGTGCCCACATCGGATCCTTTAGGATGTGTGATGTGAATGTGGCGTGGGTGTTAATTATGAGATTCATTAGTGGTGGAAAGGGTCTTTGAAAAGGTTTTGGGACCCTCTGCAGCAGGGTCATTTGTAGCATCTGCTAATGACCCCTCATCTGTACACTGGCGTCTCTGCACTTGCACTGGTAACAAGGGGATGATACTTTTTTTCGAATGTATAAAGTCCCCCAACAAACAACGGGGGAATTCCAACCTGCTTTACTGGGTCTCAGTGGGGGTCATTACAACGGGGATGAATGGCGACAGAGCATCCAACGACAGAGGAGCAGAGACGGAGAGAGGACAGACGTGTCTAGAGAACGAGCCAGGGAGCGAGATGACCGTAATTGGAGACACACAAAACAACACTGAGAGCATCGGGGATATCAAAGAAGACTAAGCTTGGATGATGGAACAATCAAAAAGACTTTGTAGGAGAACAAATTCAGTTTGCCCTCCAGTTTTTATGCAGAACATGAAGTGGAGAAAGAGGAAAAGAAAAAAGGCGTCATGGGGCGTCATGGTTAACACTGTGGTCTCACAGCAATAAGGCTCCCGGTTTGAATCCCTGTTCTTTGTATGTGTCTGAGCTGGTTTTCTCCAGGCACTCCAGCTTCCTCCCACAGTCTAAAGACATGCAGATTGGGGTTAGGTTCATTGCAGACTCTGAATTCAATGTAAGTGTGAATGTGAGAGTGAATGGTTGTTTGTCTGTGCATGTTGAGCCTGTGATACGCTGTCAACGTGTCTGGGATGTACGCTGGGTTTCTTTCAGCATGCTAGCTGAGTTAGCCACAGCATTCATTTAAGTGGGCATTCAGCTGCAAATCAGTCATTTCTTAAAATAACACAGGGAGCTCTGTAGCTGAGGGCATGTTGCTCCAGATACCAGAAACATGAAGAACTAGAAAACTAGGAGTTAGAAGTTAACTTGCCAAACAGTGCAGCGTGGTTCATGACACTAATAATATACTGATACCTCCAGGGATGTTCTCTTGCAAGCATCAGATTAGTTTTTTTCTGTTGCATAGAGCAAATGTTTAGTCTTGTTCAACTTTATGTTACGTGACCCATGTGCTTTTTTAAAATGTTTATTTGCAATGGCATCTCTGCTGTGCCGTCAGACTGGCCTCGTTTAAATTATTAAAAATACGGCATTTTTTATTCCCACGTCTGGACTTAGTCAGAACAAACGCTGCTCTCCTGCTTGTTTCCCTCCACAGTCTGTAAAGTTGACCGGGTCAGTTGTGTTTTCCCGACTCTGCCCGAGCAGTCAGCTGCTGTGACCTGTTAGAACATTTAAAAATCATATCTGATATGAGGCATCACTGCTGCTATTCTCCAAATTAACGTTAGTATATTGGCTGTTGTTTGCATATTGAATCTCTAATGAGAAATTACGCTCTGAAGTTGAAGCCTGAAAGTCAGTCCCATTTAATCTTTGTCATTTTCAGTGTATTATTACACAGATAATCCTACACCAGTTTTTATTCATTTGCATGTGATAATTGGTTTGGAACAGTGAATGCAGCAGGTAATTGCCAGTAACCAAGCATTCAGGCCCCCCCCCCCCCCCATCAGCTCCCAGACACAGACAAATACGCTGACGGCGAAGTCGTCTGATGTGACTCAAGGTGAGCTTTCCACTTCGCAGTTTGAGCATAATGGACATATGTGTGTTGGGGGGGGGGGGATGCCGCCACAATCCTATCTGTGTGTGTCAGATGCAGATTTCCCATTGAGGCCTTAATTGCATCTCTCAAAAAATCCTGTCGCTTGTCAGGGCGTCTGCTGCTGATGGCCTCTTCCAGGGGGATAATCAGCCGAGTTGATTGGGCCAAACGGCGCACACCTGCCTCCTTTCCACAGCAGCAGCAGCTTTGTGAACCTGCCCCGTGTAGCAAGAGTTGTGATGTCCGTTTGAGTACAGAAATCCACACTTCTGAGTTAAGATAAACAACTTAAAAGATCCAAAACCTGAGATATCAGACTCCAGAAGTAATAATCCGCTGCATTTGTCCCACAGAGAAATTTAATATTGGACCAACTGTTTTAACAATGTTGAGTAGCTTTCAGCTGGTGTAACAGGTTATCTGATTTCAGCTTTGAAATCCTATTTTGTTGAGTTTATTGTCGAAATATAAAAATACTTAACTGAGATGATCCTGGTTAGTGATATCGGGCCGATGTGAGAAAGCTCCTCATCTCTTCTGGTGTCAGACAAAACTTTTTAAAAGAGGAGAGTAATGAGTTTATGTTATTTTTCTGAGTCTATTCTTTTGTGTGTAATGAAAAATTCCCCCTCTGACCTTAAATTGGCTTAAATGTAACTCTAGACCTTCCTTCATCTTTTGTGACAGGGATATATCCTGATATGCTAATATGGCCCTGCCCCTGGCCCCCATCTCCTCACCCTCACAGCGCCACCTGCAGCTGAGGAGCCTTTTCCAACTCCTGAGCCCCACCCACAAGTTGAGAGGATGGGACATCACAGAACCCTTGCATTTTCACCAGAGGCAGCCGTCAAGCATTTTTGACGTGTCTCATTTTATCTGCTCCAAGATAGGAGAGTGTTATTTTACCAATTTCAAAACAGATATTGACTTCTGCTATTAAACTGGATTTTAAATAAAGAACTAAAATCAAGTGGACTTTCTGGCCCTTGTCCCCAGACTTTGCTCCATTGCCTCTAACTCACTATTATATCAGACGTTTTAAACTTTTATCAGAGTTTAGCGCTGCACCTGGAAAACATCTTGGTCATTCAGTTAAAAAAAGAAAACGAGAAACGAAAAACAAATTGGAGCTTTTACCTCAGATACATCTATGATACTTTTCAATGAGCTGCAGTTAACTCTGATGATTTTCTTTTCCCCCATCAAAGCTGGAACCAAACTCAAATAGCAAACACTGATTCATATCTGCAGAAGACACTTTGCTTGTACCACTCTGCTGCCTGCTGTGGCAGGCCTCTTCCTGCAGGAGCCTGGTGGACGCACCCTGGTTACGAGGGTGGCTCACCTGGTCCAGCCACATTATAAAAGCTGGTGTCAGTCAGCCAGTCCCTCACTCTCCCAAGGTCTCCAACCAATTTGCTTTAGTTGCTTTAGTCTGTCTACATATTAATCTCCTCTCAGTAAATAAACATATTCTTCATAACAACTCACGTGTGGTCCTCCCTCCTTTGTTCAGTGCTGAGCCAGGTTGTGGCGCTACATTCTCAAGAGGAGCTCCTGTGCTTTCAAGCCATCCAGCTCTTATTGCCAGCATCCTCTGCCCTCAGGCAAACAGATACCTCATAGTGTTGGTTCCCCACAAGTGCCACTGCTCCATACAAAAGCTATCAGGGAAAAATATGGCAAAAACATATTGTTTCTCCAGCGTCAACATTAAAGATGTAACATATTAATTCCCACAGGTTCTGTCGAACCATCTGGATGTTGATGTAGTCGTTGTCCATGAGGGATAAAGGATATTCCCCAACAACAGTCTGAGCTGTTAAAACAAGACTTTATCCTTCTGCTGCACCACTCTAACATTTTCATTTCCAGTTTGTATGTGTACATCATAATTGTATCTCTCTGAACAGTTTCAAAATGGCTACACGTCCCTTATTACAGCTAAAAATGTGAATACTGTAGTCATTAAACTGCAAAGTTATTATGGTGGTGATTATTGTGAACCTGGCATTACTGTGATTTGTTGCCACATCTCAACAAAGGTGACAGTGTTAAGCATGAAGGTCAGAGTATGCTTTAGTAAATTGTAGCACCATAAACCCTTTTGCCTTTTCACATGTTGTGGTGTCAGTGTTGAACGTGTGAAAATGGACAGAAATAATTGCTATGAAGTGCAATACTTTGGTTGGATGGTGAGATGGTAAAGACAGTAAAGATAGACTTGACAGCTGGCTGAACATAGACAGGTGATGTTTTAGTAACTTTATTTATTCATGTACAACAGATTTGAAACATTTTACTGACTAAATTCTGTTTACTATCAACGTTTTGCTCTGATGTTCTCATACCTCAATGAAAAGCACTTTTCTTTGACATTGAAGTGACGTTTTGCCTCCAGTTACCTCAATATAACTTTAAAAAGCTGTGTTGAGTACATACTGCAAAACAAAATAAGAGTTTTACATTTTGCAAATATTTTGCTGATAACTTGCATCATTGAAACTATGAAAGAGAAAAGACAGTTATATATTTTGGTCTGGTCTCTAACTCAAATTATGTGAATTTTGTGAACTTTCAGTATCAAGGGCAGCTCAACATATAAAATAATTCCCTATGTAAACAACTTTAACAATTGCCTTAAATCAAGCAACAGTAAAACCAAATCAATACTTTGCATGGGAAGGAAAAGTGTTTAAAACTACTGGTAGTTTCCAATGCACTGCACTTTGCACCTTTTCAGCACCATGGACAGCTCAGTTCAGGCCCGGAGAAGAAAATAAGTTGTTTATTATATCATTTAACTTGAGTTTGAGATTAAAAGTTTGAGAGTAAAAGTTGTAATACTGTATTATAAGTCCAAATCCTACTATTACGGTAATAACGTAGAATACAGTTTTAGTATCATGAGAGCAAATGTATAACTTAGCAAGAGTAAAGTTTGTAATGAGAGTATAGTAATTGAGAAGAAAGTCGTACTGTCACGAGAACAAAGAAGTCATACTTATTCTTCGTGTGTATGAATGTGCTCAGTTATAATCTGAACAAGAGCATCTTTGACCTCACACATGCTTTTTATGAGCTTCTGGTGGGACAAACGTATAAAGTCTTTCACAGGAACAGCTCTGACTGCACCTGCACCTAACGTCTGCAAAAGCTCCTCGGCATCCACATCTCCATGTTATTCTCTCCAACTTTACACAGCAGTTTTTTAGCGTGCAACCCTCGACAGGCCTCTTCATTTTTTTCCTCTCTTCTATAAATGAAAACCAGTCAGCCATCAGCCTATATACTGGGTCCATTACTGGTGGTTGATGTGTTGTGATCTACCAGTTTTAGGGAACTGAAGGGGTATTTTGGACATTTCTTCTCTATTTTTCTTAAATTTTTATATCTAATTCTTTGTTTGGTTGTCTCGTGTCCCTCTGATTTTTAAGCTTGGATTTGCTGTCTGCCTGTCTACCTGCTCACTGGTCACCGGTCACTGTGACCATAAAAAACAGGCACATCTAACAAAAAAAGTAATTATTAAACTCTTGCGTGTCCGTCAGGGGGATTTTCAGCGCTGTGACCTTTTCAATTGAATCGGGTGAAAAATAGTCCAGGCCGCCAATGGTTAGATTATCATATTATCTTCACAATAGATTTCTCCCTTAAATTATGCAAGGAGAGAGAGAAAGAGAGGAGTGAGAGAGAGAGAGAGCACCATTAGCATAATGGAAATATTCCTATCTTCACTATTCAACTTCAATACAGAAGGTGATTCAATGTCTGTGCTTCTAAACTGCAGATTTTCTCTTGAATAAGACAGAGACACTTGTTATGAATGTTGAATTAAGTCCTGATGCAGTTGGTTGTTGTGATGGTTTGCACCAGATGATATTTTCTGTACTTTGCTTTCGTGCCTTCGCCTCTGATTACTGTTTGTTTTTTCAAAACTTTTCCAAATAATTGCTTAGCCAATTTCCTCTTCTTAATTGGACACACTCGGACAAAACACTCAGACGTCTGTTTCTTGACATTATGAAACTATTCTGTTCAGGTAACAATATCCTCTGTTATTTGGAAGATAAGCATCAAGGAAGCCAGACAGACTCAGCATACCTTTACAAATATTGGGAGGAAGTACACAACATGAAAAGAGAGGGTGAAAATGATCTCGTAAAATGACAGTTACGGGGGCTATTTTCTTTCTCAATTAAAAGAAAATGGTTTGAAATTTTGGAAAAACACGTTACACATGGTTTCTTGCAAAGAGGAAATTAATATGATTCTCATAAAATATCTGCGCAGTAATTGTGGAGCTAGAACCAGGTGGTGATGGTCTTAGTTTAGAATAAAGAGGAGGAAAGGAGCGCCTGCTATACTGGTTCTGTCTAGAATTCAGAAACAACCCTACCAACATCTGATCAGATTGTTTGATTTGTGCACAAACAGAAATGTTGAAGCTTTAAATGTGTTGTTTTGCACCTGAGCAAGTCGTCGCTATGGAGATGAATCAGTCCCTGTTTGTGCCTTCACTTGTGTATTTGTTTTGCCCTCAGGAGGCATCATAGATAAGAGACAATAGATGATGTAATGCATGTGTTTCACTGTTACGGTGGTTAATTTCTCCCCATAAACTGCTGTTTGCCAGGATACAACGTGTCACACTTAAAGGTTCAGTGTGTAGAATTTAGGGACATCTAGTGGTAAAGTTGCATGTTGCAGCTGAATACCCCTCACCTCACCCTCCCCTTCCAAACGTGAAAGAGAACCTGTCGTACCTTCAGTTGTCATAAAAACTCAAAAGGTGTTTAGTTTGTCCAGTCTAGGCTACTGTAAAAAACATGGCGGCCTCCTTAGAGAGGACCCGCTCTGATGTAAATATAAAGTATTTAAATATAAAGGACCCATTCTAGGACAACAATTTATACAATTTAGATGAAACACAATAGTGAAAACATCACTTGGATTATTTTATATTTATTTTCTGCCAATAGATCCCTTTCACCTAAATCGTACACACTGAACCTTTAAGTGTTAGTACTTGTAGGTATATCTTTGAACTTGGACAGAGCCAGGCTAACTTCTTTTCTGCTGGCGTATCTTATAAAGTATAAATGAGATTTGTATCGATCTTCCCATTTTAAAAAAGAGGGTGAATCAGCTCAAAATGCCAAACTATTCATCCAAAACTTGAATTATAGGTGCTGCTAGTGCGGCTTAGTAAGGATCCCTTGGTGAGGGAGGTTACACTCACCATCATTAACAGAGCACCTTGTGCAGCTCCACGTTGACCTCAAGCGTCCACCTTGACTCAATTGTAGTAATAGCCAGACAGTTTGAGAAATTCAACTCCAACAGATCCCGGAGAAACAGCCTCAGTGGAGTTCCTGCCAGTTACTTATGAATGTGACAAATTACCTTTAGAAAGTGTCTCGGCCCCTGTAAATTGCTCAGTCCATACCGTGGCAACACAACAATACAAGACACACACGTAGGTGACGGTGACCGTGAGCTTGTGGTTCCTGCTTCATGGATGTTTCAAAGGTTATGAGTCGATGTTCACACACAAGCGAATGTAAGAATTTAAAGATTAATAAAAGGTCAAGTTGAACGAAAGTGAGTTTGGGAACAAAAAGATGTTTTCCTCATGATGTATGTACATTTTCCAGTTTTATTATGCTTTCATTGCAATGTTTTATTTGACTGTGGACGGGCAGAGCATGACCCAAACCCATTACATTTTGGAGAAGATCCAAATAAATGGGCAAATCCAGGATTTTTTTTCACTTTAATTAACATGGCGGGATAGGGGGCGTTAACTTCGGCGGCGGTATCAACTCTTCAAGTTCCCTTTTAATTCATTCAAATTGTCTCCAAAGATATTTAGTCGCGTTACTGTTTTGATGTCTTTGCTGTCATCATTTACTTAGATAGATTTATTTACACCATTTAGTGGAACCTGTGGGACCACAGCAGAGGGCAAAAGCCAAACCAATATAGAAATCTAGCAAAATAAAATGAACTAAATATATGTAAACTAAACTATGTAAACAAATGTGTTTGTGTGGGCTTCCTCCCACCGTCCAGTGATTGGGGTTAAGGTTAATTGGAGACTCTAAATTGACCATAGGTGTGAATGTGAGAGTGAATGGTGGTTTATCTCTATATGTTGACCCTGTGTTACGCGGGCGACCTGTCAGGGTGGACCCCACCTCTCGCTCAATGTCGGCTGGGATCGGCTCCAGCTCCCTCCCGTGACCCTCAAAGAATAAACAGTATTGATGATGGATTGATGGATGGATGGCGACATACAACAGAGGGTATTCGATCTGTAGCAGGGCAGCTGTATGTATTTCACGAGTTTTAGCGACGTGTACCAAATGTGAAACGATGCTAAATGGCCTAATGGCCTTTTGGCCTAATTAACAACCATTACTTCCTCCTCAAGGACAGTGACATCATCTTCCATCATGAGACAACAGTTGGTACAAGTAATGTCAGTCATTGTGTATAAGCACAGCTTGCCTTAGCATGGGCCCAACCTGGATGTGCTTTTCATTTTGGTGTTAAGTAGCCTGTATTTGCTGTGGATGAGTGTCAGCATGTGCGCGTGTTATCAAAGCTGCATCTTGAAGGAACGCCGACAGAACACCACATCCCAGAGGCTCAGTGTCAGCTCTCCCAGTCCCTGTGAACCCAAACGAAAACACTTACAATATTATCGTCTTTGTCACGTCTTGTTGGTTAAGAAAAGAAAGAGAGATTCCTCCATTAATAGGATAAAATCCCGTGATACTACAGAGACTCCAGTGCTGTTCGCGACAAAGTGATCTCTGAAAAAGACGACCATCACAGATGTGATATGATAATATATTTTCTGCTGTAGTATCTCCACTGGCAATCATGTATATTTTTAGGTATGTTTTTTTTCTTTCCTGGCATCATTGCTTTCGCGGATCTTCTGAACCGAGCTGTCAGTCTTCATAAATTGTTACCTCAGCACATCTCCTGAGAAGCCGCTCATGCTGCGTGATTGACACACTCAAATAAACGGCAAAAGCTTTGTGGCAGGACTGTCAACTTTTATGTTAATGGAAGCTCTTAGACATCAAGTGAAGCGCAGCGAAGTCCCAACTGCAGATGAGTGATTTAAAGCTTCAGAGGAACAGCCATAATTTACCCACTTTTAATCACTGAAGCAAACAGGATGAGTCCTTGGTGCTATACTTATTATACTATATACTATATACATCTATATACACTGTACATATACTAGTGCAGTGTTTGTTCTAAACCCGCCTGTTTGGATATTTTCTTCTCCTTTGTTAATGCTCCAGAGCTGCTTTAGAATTATTCCTTGTCATTAGCGAGTCCTCCTCAGACAGTTCTACAACATACTGTCACTTTTTATTGTTTGTGTGCAGAGCTTTTTATAAACAGTCTATGGAGCAAAGTGGAGTTAGAAAACTTTGCATTCATCCCGACTGGTTTATCTGTGATGAAGATTTTATAGTCAGTGTTTTCCATAAAATCAAACTGAAAATCACTGTTCATATATTATATGATATATATTGCTGGCTTGTGGTCCAGCAGTTACCAATCACAGCTGGAGGTTAATCAGAGATATAAAAGAAGATGTGCTCTTGGTCCACAGACTGCCTGTTAGCCCGCTGCCCCTCCCCCACTGACTATAAGGTGCTGTTAGCCAAATTTTATTAATATTGAATCATGTGTCCAAATCACATCAAATTTGAAACTGCACTTTCTCAGGTCATTAAAGATATACATGCCAAGTTTAAAGCTGATAATATGAACGGTTTGCTAGATATGCGTTCCACATACAAACAGACAATTGTGAAATGAGTCTGTAACTTGTTTAACCAGGAACCGAGAAATATCACACATCACTTCACTGTCTGCCAGTAACACTGGGGAGAGATGTTAAAACTTGTTTTTGAGGACAGAAATGTCCTGGCAGCATCTTATCTTTCAGATTGTCTAATGGATTTTGTTCCTATCCGCTCGCTCAGGTCACTTTGTCCTGGCTTGTTAAACACGCTCTTCACAAATTGCAAAACATATGCTGAAGTAGCTTTTCTGTTATTATGCACCAAAGATTTGGAACCAACTCCCACTACAAATTAGAA
The DNA here is from genome assembly GCF_009819705.1 of Hippoglossus hippoglossus. Lineage (NCBI taxonomy): Eukaryota > Metazoa > Chordata > Actinopteri > Pleuronectiformes > Pleuronectidae > Hippoglossus > Hippoglossus hippoglossus. The sequence continues at coordinate 7,329,281 of NC_047171.1, read as the reverse complement.
ATGCAAGTGCTCAAAACTTATGTTTTATGATCTTGTTCTTACTCTAATTCAACCATGCCTTTTATTGTAATCATAACCTTTAACCCTTTTTTCATCCATTTTATTGTTTTAACATATTTTCTTGTCATAATGTCCTCCTGTTTGTAGGTTTCTGTATTTCTGTTTTATGTAAAGCACTTAGAGTTGCATTTATGCTCTGAAAAGTGTTAATAAATAAAGTTTAGTATATATATATGTATCATTCTGAAGGAGTGTGTCAGCAACCTCATGAATTTGCTGCAGCCAAATCCTGAATTAAAGGCTATGTTGCCAAATTATGCAGCAGTGTTTTGAGTAACAGGTCCCGAAACACGCCAAGCAAGTTAATGAGATGTCACAGTTTGTGTCTGCTGGTATTTTCTTCAAATGTCATGATGGCCGTTGCTCACTGCACTCGTCATGTGATGTTACAACCAAACAAGAACAAAGGAAACTGCATGAAAACACAGATCAAGTCTCACCTCCTACATCTGCAGCCTCGGGGTGCACGGCCCGGGCGCGGACCCACGTCGGGAAATTCACTCCTGGAATTTGCGAGACCACAACTGTGCCATTGAACATGCACGGCCATAAATATGCTGCCGGCTTGTAATTAGGCTTAAATCTTGTTAACAATCAGAAAAAAGTGACGCGGCATCTCACACACATCCGATCACTTTCACTGTGTAACTGTGAAGAGAGGTGATCTCTCCAGGGGAGCGTGGAGAGAAAGAGTGGATCTTATTTTTTCTTTCTATTTCCTGCATGAGTGGATCTGAGTGCAGGCTTTGGTCTGCTTTTGTCTCCTCTCTCTGCTGTTTCTCTCATCTGTTCCCTGCCTTACGCTTGACATTTCCTCTCCATATAGGTCAGTCTCCATAGGAGGCAACAAAGAAAAAAAGAAAAACAGGAAAGACACCCGGGTAACGATGAGAAACAACTATTTAGGCAACCTGTGATGTTACTTGCCGCCACTGGAAAAGGTGCTAATTGCCTCTACTCACAAGACAATCTATGCTTTTTTTCTATTTTCTCTCCTTCACAAGCCCCTGTGTTAGTTAATTAGCAAATGGATCATGTTTTTGTCAGTTGAAGAAGAAAAGAAATGAAAAACAGAGACACGCAGGGGCTTCTTGATTACACCGAGGTATCTTTTAATAGAAAAGGAATTGAAACACAGACTAGATCAATTGTGATAAGCAGCATGTTCTGTGAGAACTGGCGAAGTTTTGGAACTAATGGAAGGAGACTTCATGAATTTTAAGCGTGTGGAGAAAAATTGTCACACACCGGGAGGAAGAGTGTGGCGATCAGTTCTGCATCCTCCCAATCATCACCCGTGAAGTCAAATAGCGGTGCCTGGAGATGGAGTCATTTGTAAGATAAATAAAGCGAGATGCATCACTCTGCCCTCCTGAACCAGACAGAGGAAGAGTCGCCGGTCGTCTCTCTCTGTCATCTGTCGCAGGGCCGAAGCTCAGCCTGGAAACTATCAGGATGATGATGTGTCTCTGGAGCCAAAGACGCCTGGGGAAAGAGGCGGCTCTTAATCATCAGAGACCCACTTCCCTGGCATTTCTCTCATTGTTACGGGACGCACCAGCTTACGCACACATACCGCATATTTGCATACTTGTAAATCCTCACAAAATGCAAATCTGTGCTCTCATTTATTTTGGACTTTCGAGAAAGTGGCATCTCTAAACTGAGAGTGTTAGTTATTTGCTCTCAGGACTCTGCGCTGGCTGTTATTAGGCCGTATAATGGGCCCCTGAACAAGGCAAAAGGCCTATGTGCCTAATTAGAGACATGGACTCAAACATGGCTCATCTCTTCAAATAGACTCTGGCATGCTCGAGTGGAGAATGACAGAGGGAATCCATCTCCAGTCGTCTCCCCCCTCCATTAGGTCTGTGTGAGAGCAGTAGCCAGCCACTGTGGGTTATTTGAGCCAGGCTGCAGACAGCAGCCAGGAGGATGATCATTTGTTACCAGTCAGTCAAGAGTCTGCGGACCACACGGCTATTGGAGGTGAGGTGGTATGACCTTAGGCAAATCTGACAGACACCGACTGTGAGAGAAACAAGACTTGATATGTGATCAATAAGGAGCATATCCATGTGCAACTGAAATTATGAATCTGCCAGGGCTGTATATTTTATGTTGCAATGTATGAATCCCTTGGTGAGTCATCACACCGTCTCTGTGCGAGCCCGGGGCTGTTATTAGCATTTGAGGTGATGCTAATTAATCGACATCCAGCTAAAGTACCAGAGAAGAAAATGGAAAAATGAGGCTCCCGCTGTCGTCAAATGTGACCTGGAGTGATACAGCAAATCTGGCCTTTTTCACAGCAGACACCACGGCTCGCTGTAATAGCAAGAAAATGACTGGTGATACCAATAACTCTAAATGATAATCAATGCCAGGGGCCTGCAACTGAAGCAGCTATTGTTACTGATTGCCCCTGTTCAGACGTGAAAAAATGTCTCCTGTGAAAAAAAAACATTATTATTGTTATATTAAATACAGTAAATCAAATATATATACCAATCCTATTTGCATTCTTCTACATTTTTACAAGAATCATGGTATAACATCATCACTTGATATTAATCTATGATAAAAGCCCTAAAAACTATAAACTCCACCTCTCCGCCCACTTCATCCATCCATGCACAGAGCAAAAGAACTATTAACAGGAAATGAGAAAACACTATCGTAAATACCATAAATGTGAAATGAGGAAACACCAAAAGCTGCAAAAAAAAAAAGATAAAATGGTTAAGATATTAATCAGGTTTTTAGTTAAATGGTTATATTTACAGAGACAGAGTAAATGAGTGCAAATTTAATTTAATAAGGCTACCAGCACCTATTAACTGTGGGCATAGTTATAGTCTTTAAAGCCACATATATATATGCTATATACATTACACAGTGTTGTATATTTCCAGGGTCTTTTTTTTTAAATGTGTCTCTTATCCAACATAACATTTTGCTCATTGCCAGTATTTTAAAACACAGAAGGAGCCAACAGGCGACAGCATGAGTCAATTCTCATTCATGATCTGGTTTTCACTCCCATGGCCCATTGGGGGCAGTAACTCACCAGAAACAGACTGTTATTCAGTTAGTGAGAGGCAAGGATAAGTATAGGGCAACCAATCTCTGCCTCTCTCCGACACACACACACACACACACACACACACACACACACACACACACACACACACACACACACACACACACACACACACACACACACACGCACTCACACTCACACTTACATGAAAATGACAAGTATGAGAGGGAAAGAAATCAGCATTCATTGTCAGTTGAGGAACTCAATTAATAATGCCTGAGTTGAAGCTCCTCTCAAATGCTAACCTGTTAAATAAACAATCAATGGGCGAAATGCGGGCATGGAAAAAAGCTACACTCTCATTTTGCCTTGTTTGGTAAAAACAACAGGATCCAATAAAGGTCCCAGGCACAAGGTGGAACTCAATTAATATTCCTGGGCTGAGAATTGGGCTTGATTTTAGGCCGGTCACGAGGGCCCGCTGGCGGCTCCCTCTCTCTCTCTCGCTCCCCTCACACAAGTCGGATAATTACCTATTTAGATTTCACCCTGACAGCCTTTCTACTGCGCGTGAAGAAGAGCCTCAGTGTGTGAGTGATAGCGAAGGAGAGGGGAGAAACAGTCAGAGGCAATAAGAAACTCAGGAGAAATAAATGTACCGTTGTTTAACATGAGTAAAAAGTGACTGACTGTCTTCACACAGGTTGTTTTTTTAATGTAGGTGACTACGTAGGAGGGAAATTAGATTTTAAGCGTGCCAGCGTTTTAGAGGACATTTGTTTTGCCACTAAAAGACGACTAACATATGTAGTTTGATGAGTGGGGGAGCAAACCGGACCAATTGGATATTGATGTCCTTTGGCCGATTCATCTAAATCAGTGGTAAAAGAGGGGACATTTGTTTTCGGTGGAGAGGGCTATTTATCAACAATGATTGATATGTAGCAACACTGGACTGCCTCCGGCTGCTCGCATCCATTCAGTGCCAATCACTGTGCTTTGCCAGAGAAATGCACGCTGCCTTCAGCACTGGAGCCTGGAGAATTTCAAATTTGTGTTAAAATGTATTTTTCACACACAGAGGTCTAAAGCCGTTAGACCCGTATTAGCACTTTACTGTGGCATATTGAATAACATATTTGCAATATGTCGTGCTAATCCACAACAAACAATGACCATTTTAAAGTGCAGTACAAAAGGCTTGTCACTGTTTTTATTCCAGCGTCAGTGCATGAGCTGCGAGGGCCGGATGCTGCAGCCAACGCTGTTAGCACACACAGATATAAACAAATGGCTTCGTAATTATAATCAGACTCTCCGTCAAAGCCCAGCCACCTCAAGAAAAAGAAAATGGTCTCCTGGAATCACAAACAATTACTATGTGTGTGTGTGGGCTATGTTGGCTGCCGCCCGGCATTAGGTGAGGGGGAGGAAGAAGAAAAGGGCTTTGTCTCTTCCTTTGAGATTCAGTCGGTGTGTGTTTGTTCTGTTCTCCTGTGGTTTCCCTCAGGTAAGTCTACAGTGCGCTGCACATCTGCAATGATTTGTACAAGATTTTCAACACAAATGTAGCAGCCAATAACTTGTATCTATGTAGATAGAGGAGAAATAACGTCCCTTAGAATGAAGTCACAGTCGTCCTGTGCGAGTTGTGATCGGAGCTTTACTCTTCTTTCTTTTGGTAGTTGGTCCGGTTGTGTGTTCATGACAGTGCATGTGCATGTGCATGTGCATCTTATCGCATGTGAGTCCCTCCCTGTGAAACACATGTGCCCCAGCCCACCGTTGTTTATAGAGTGAGATGGAGCTGGAGCCTTCTCGTTTATGGCCTGCGGGACAATTTAATCCAAACTCAGAAATACAATGAAATTATCATGACAGCAAGAACATCACATAGTAGACTAACGTGACCTGTATGCTTGTGAGGTCACAGTCAGGGTGAACATGCATGTAGCTTCTACGTCTCATCACTGACAAGCGTCATGGAATAAATTGGGAATTTTTGAGCATCATTAAAATGTCAAACTAAATGAGTTTTAAAGACAAATGCTCCTGGATAAAGTTTCACGGCCAACAAACAGATTTCACAATACCACATTCCAACAGAAACAGTGCTAGACAGAGTATACAAATATATATATATATATATATATAATATGTAAAATTGTGAGTGTGTCCATTTCAAAAAACTACAACAGAACAGATTATTGATATGACACTAGATACTAAAAAAAGACTGAGGGACACAGCAAGAAATGTGCAGTTTTTCTCTCTGCCCTGCGATGAAACAACAGACACTACAAACCATTTCGTTTGTCCTTGTGTATGTACAGTATGTAATGTATATAAAAACTAAAATACCAAACAGAAATGCTAAGAAATACTGTTGTTTATGACCAACAATAGACAATATTATGCAAACACGGTCAGATGCTGACTTAACTTGGACCAAATGCGAGTGTGGTTGCCACATTGATTAGAGCTTAGCATAAGAAGGGATTACATGTCTAGAGGACTCCTGCATCGATCTCAGCCTTTCACTGTCTGTGTTGGGAAAGACCGAAAACTTTCAGCTTGTCAGTAAAACAGAATGGAACAAGTTTGCAACATTAAACTGAAACTTTGTTGCACTGATTTAAAAATGTATGCTGTGAGTGGAGTATGCTCATTTAATATACATATACATATCTATCTGGTTTCTATTGTGCTATTTCACGCAAACAACAGAATCAGTCGTTTAAACATTTGCTCCAAAATGACACAAGTTTACGTTAAAGTGACTAAGCTTCCTTGCAGCCATAGTGATATTGTGGCAGCAGAGGTTAAGGTAAAATAATAAGATAATAGTCTAGAGTGAGAAACACAGGGGATAACTGTGAGTGTTCTCTTCCCATTTCTATCTGTAAGTTAATTTTTAGTTCTTTGATTTGTTCAAGTCCGAGCTTATAATATTTCCACAACCTCAACCACAATAATGTTTTGTTGTGGGTACAAAACCTTGCATGTGCATAATTTAAACGATACTCTCCTTTTAGCTCGTTTTTTGTCTCCACCACCTCCTGTAATGTTGTAATGTTAAAAAGCTATTTAAAAAATGGAATAAAGCCGAAAGCTAATTGTTGTACATAAACAATGTAGTTTTCAAACCTGGCAAAATGGAAAAAAGTTGTCTTGATGGCTTAGGATCTAATATCACACACATTTCTTACAGTTCAAACAATCCAGACTGTTTCCTTCAGAACAGACTCTAAAATGCACAGTTGCAAAACAATGAGACAATGAACACATATTCTAATTGCAGACCAATCACAAACAATTCAAGAAATACTAAATAATTGAACCTGGCTGCTGTTTAAGCGATTGCCATTTCAGATTCAGAGTGGATAATGTGATGAAACATGACAAACATCCAGGCCTATTAACTCAATTTAAATTCATACTTTGTTTACATACCAGGAAACAGTCTGTCACGCGGCGCCACTGAATTCTCGATCTGTGAAACCACATCATAAATTTAGAATCGCTGGAAAAAGACAAAAGACATAAATAACAAAAACACAACAGAAAAAAAAGCTAGAAAAAATACACATGCAAACATGGAGTAATGTATTGTGATGTCATATTAAACAGCACCTCTGATAAAACAAAAAACATAATAGGAAATCAACAAATACAATCAGTCTAAACTCTACTGCCCTGGGTGCAACCCTTTGATCTCTTGCCTGTGGCGCTCCTTATTAAGCACATTTTATTTTATTTTACATTGTGGACACAGAACTGTAGCAAGAAAGGTTACATTGGAAAAAGGCCTCAGATCCTCTGGGCCTCCGAGCTGGAGAGTTTGCTGTGCCAAGGAGACTACTGCTGTTGTTTTCCATAGTGGGGAAGTGATTCAAATTTTAATCATTCATCGTGTTTGTCTGAAGCACGTTCAGAAGCTGCCTATACAGCCTTCAGGTTGCAGAGGCATTGAAGCCTCAAAGAAAACGCAGCCCAGTGGGTCTTCCCGACTGTCCCCCTCCGCCAAAAGGATGCATAATAGGTAAACAAAGCTAACGGTTTGCCAGTGGAGTCGTATCATGACACTAATATGAATAAATCTCTGGGCAGCAGCAATTTTAGGTATGAGCAGCCAAGCCAATTACCCAGAGCAGTCACAATAGTATTTGAGCAAAGAACAACAGCAGCCTTTTACAAATCTGTTTACTCACACGACACGTTTTAATTTTCCGTCCTCAATAGACGGAGCCTGCGACTTTGATGCTCACACTATGAGTGGATCAAACACGCCATTGAATTCATAAGCACACAATACACAGTCGATGTTGTCCATTGACAATTGCAATAAAGTTTATTCAAACAAGAAAGGCAGCGTTGCTTTGTGAAGTTTCACAAAGAACAGAAGCTACGGCTTGAAGAAACAGACGAGATGGTCGGTTTGTTCTGTTTTACATCACAGCCGTCTCAACGGCACAGTTTTAACCACAACATGTAGAGCGGCACTCCAGTGAAATTAGCTCAGAATAAGTTAAATGAGCTCACCGCGGTTTATAAGAGATCTTTTGTCAGTAGCCATGTGGGAAATTGGACCATAAAACTGCTGAAACTGCAAGACGGCCAAACAAAATTTATGACGTGCCAGAAACCCATCTGATCGTTCAAGAGCCGTATTATTCATTGTTCAGGCAATTACTTAGGCGCCTTGACCCCCTCAGCCTGCACACACGCAATAATCTCTCATCCCGCAGAAATTCAGCCTGATTCTGAAACTCGCAGAGGATAAAATCAGGCTTCATTTGCACAAATGCCATTTAATTGCATTACACAACATAATGTAGTCGTTAAAAATATACCAACAGAGGCAAAGGCTCTTCTGCTTGAGTTGAGATGAATAGTTTCAACTTGAGTAGAGACTTCTCCGCACATAAACAACACACAGAGTCAAGAGCCGAGCAGGTAGTTATAGCTCAACAGTGATTTGTACATTACCAACAATTGTCTGCTGCCATGTGATCAATATCGCTGCAGGTGGGTTTGATCTATAGAAATAAAAAATTAAAATTATCAGCATGAGTTAACAGTAAACAGCTGCGGAGCAATATGAACAATTCATTTCTTGGTGCAAGATCATTTTCATACTGCAGCCACAAGAAAAACACAGAAAGATTTCTCAGTGAGGTTGTTACACGCGGAAAGTAAAAGTATTATTGATCCCACAACGAGGATGTTAACTTGTTACTGCAGCAGGCAAGTGAGAATGAAGTAGGCAAGAGAATAATAAAAGAAAATCTATCAAAAATATTATCACCTCGTAAAGTTTATTAAGATAAAAAATGTGAGGAAATAATTGCCTTTTATGCAGCTGACACATAAAACATTCCTGTCATGTTTTTTGGCCATGATTTAAACAAGCTACAGACCTTTTAGCTTTGTTTTGGTCTCCACCAGCTCCTGAGAAATATGTACTGTACAGCTCATGTGTAGGTGGTGGGAATGCAAAAGGTTGTAATGCAATGTAATGCATTCTGTGAATAGCATCGTTTCTTGATCCACCAACAATTAAGGTTTTGTGAAAAATTCCAAAAGGGAAATATCAAGGACTCATTGACACTTGAAAACACCTTTGTGGAAAACGTGAACAGCATTTCTTCTCAGTGTGTGTCTGAGTGTTTGCAATAAAACAGAGTGGAGTCAGAATTGACTTTTGTTCCCTTTATTATTGCTATATTTTTTTTATTATAAAAGAAAATGCTAACAACACTCATCCCTTGACAAAAGGAAAATAAACTATGAGTGTTTCATTCTCTTTGCACTGTATTCAAACATTAAACCAACAAAAGGAAGGAATTACCTGCTCAGGATCCACAAACACACACACACACACACACACACACGCGCACACACACACACACACACACACACACACACACACACACACACACACACACACACACACACACACACACACACACACACACGCACACGCACCCTCCTGTACCATTACTACTGTTTCTCTTGTATAAAATGAATGCTTTATAAATTCGTAGTATAATATATACTATTAAGTATAAATTGGTCATGCAAATTAAGTGATGTTGTGTGAAGTTGTTTTTTAACTTTTGTCATTAAAGATAAATATTATTTTGTTACTTATCCGACTTAAACTTATGTAACATTGACTGTATCTGTTTTGTGTTTTGTGTTTTGTGCTGATCCACATCCAATTTCAGTTTGATAGCATAATAATCTCTGATTCTCTCTGTGAATGTTATCGTTCACATAAAGCTGAATACGATCCCACAAAATAACAAATGGCACAACAACCACATACAGATATAAATATTAAAACCTGGTTTTGGAAACCCATCAGAGTTTTCTCTTAAAAGGTGAATTGTGTGATGACAAACCGTTGACGGACCATATAATTAAAGAAAAGAAGGTGACAGCATATTGCACCTTCTCTGAGTTTCAGACCCAACAATTATTGTTATGTCAGAACCCCGACTGTGTTCTGCTGTTGTTCTCTTTTCCTGATTGGCACAAGTCTTTGAAGTGTTAAAGAAAATGAGCATCTTGCCTGCCGTTAGGAATGTGGTGGGTGGATGTATGAAAAGGTTATTATGTCATTTGTAAGTGATGCTATGTTAAATAATAATAATAAAAAAGTTCCAAAGTGCAAAACTGTAAAATAATTGTAAGTCATAACAATGGATGAATATTTCAATATTTCTGGACATAACACAAGGGAGTAATGCATCGTTTGTGAGATTAAAGGTTAAGGTTGTTATATTGAAATGTTATTTTTTTCTTCCTCATCAAAACATTACTTTTCTTTTTCCTGTGTTTGAGGGGGTTGTCCCGATACATTAATTTGAACTAAAAAAGAAAATGGGCGCTGTAGTCAAACAAATGACTTTAGAAGAGCACATACTGTTTGAAATAAATATTTTAAATCTGGCTTTGGAAATCTACCTGGTAGATTGAACCAAATAAAAAAGAAGAAGAAAGAGAACCAAGTAAAGATTAAACTGGTTTCACTCACCTCTGCAGCGGTGACAGGTCAGAAGCAAATGAGGTCATCACATGTGATAACAGTGTCACACCTATTTTAGACGTGTGAAAACACATACACGGTGTGAAGTGTATCATTTCTAGTGCATCAGATTTGTGTTTAACTTACATGATGCTACAAGCACTGAAGAAAACAAGGATACCTTCATCAATAATGTGTTGTACAGTCACCACACAACAATCAGACGAATAATAAGAAATAGAGCGGAGTAATCACACTGAGTTATTCGGAGGGACAGTGGAAGCCGGGACAAATGAGTAGTAAAGTCTATTTGTCCGGCATGTTGGCAGAACGTCTCTGCAGCCAGACGGAGGCAGCTTGAACTCCTTGGACGGTGGGTGGCCAGGATCAGTCGGGATTGACTGGGCCTTCTTCAAAGTCCTGACCTTGCACAGATGAGTTAAGCCATCAAAGGTCGTGCCAACACATTCACTGCACACTCGCAGATTCGCTGCAATATGTTTCTATTTTTGAGGTTGAACTGCAATGGCTGGCAAAAGAGAATGTGAGGAGAGATTCAATAAAACTAGAATAAAATATGTGTATGAATCTACTGTCCACAAAACGTTTAAGATAAAAGCACACGATGGTCTTTTCTACACACAGCATCCACCTGAAGCTCCAAGATCAGCATGTCATCAATTACTGTGCCAACATGTTTATATTCCTGCTGCACAAACACGACCACCGGATCATTAATCACCACAGGGGAGACGACCATAGACGTATATTATATCTATATATATATATATAAGTAAGTAAAGTTTATTTGTTGAGCACTTTTCACAGACAAGAGTCACAAAATGCTTTACAGGGAAAAATATAGAGTCCAGTAAAGTAGATATATAGAGACAGATCTGGTACCTTTTTTTACAGGTACGTTTTAACTGGATTTTGATTGATTCCACAGAATCAGCAAACCTTAAAGACGTAGGATGGGACATCCCACAGCTTTGATGCCATTGTCTCAAAAACACCTGTCACCACAAGTTTTTAGATGAGAGCTTGGGAAAATAGATTTTCAGATCTGAGAGAGCGAGCGGATGAATAAGGGTGGAGCAGATGGGTTATATATATATATATGAAGGGGTTTGATGGTGGAGAGTAAAAGTGAGAATTTTGAACTGAATTCTGTGAGTGACAGGGAATTCTGTGAGTGACAGGGAGCCAGTGAAGAAAACTCAGTATGGGTGTAATATGGTATTATACTTATTGACCTAGTGAAAAGTCTAGTGAGTCTTTTAAGATTTCTTTTGAACTGAAATTAATCTACCTGGATTTACCCCGTGATCTGGATCCACACCCAAATTTATTTGGGTTCTTCCATTACCCGAACCACATCCTTCCACCATGTTTATTGATAATCAGTCCAGTACTTTTTCTGTAATCTTGCTTTCAAACAAACCAACCAACCAACCAACAGACGAGGTGAGTGAAAACATAATGTCCTTGGCAGAGGTAATGATTTTGTTGGATAACATTTGGAATTTTGACATTTTAAAAAGACATTGTACATGAACTGCAGTGAACTGCCACGCTTTTCAGCAAGGTATTTACCAATCTTATAAATTCCATTAAGCTACTTACTGTCCTTTGTACCGTTTCCAACCATGAAGCCACATACAAATATAAACCATCTGGGAATATTTTATTAAAAGCTTGTACTTAGTAACACAGCTGTGTCACACAATTTGCTGCGGATCATTCAAACCAAATGGAACTAACAAGCAACATCTGGACGATTCCACATCTGCTCACATTTTAATGGGCTAATAGTTCCATTTCAGTTCACATTAGATTAGTTTATCATGCTATGCCTGAAAGTCAGTGGGACACCGATGCTCAAACCGAGTGTCATTTCAGGTAATGGCACATGTACAACACCTACGGTTCTCCTCTGGTGTCCTTGCTGTGGCATCTGTTTACTTCTGGATCGGTGTAGCATGACTTCACACAGCAATGGGGATAGGGATAGGAGCACATAACTGAATGACGATATATTTCACTCAGATGCCAAAACGCAGAGGATTATTTCCAACCTTTCTCATTATATTATCAATTTATTGAACAATGTTGCACTGAAGTCCAACACGGACAATGCACTTGCTGAGAAAAGTGAATTTCACTTCCCACACAAGCATCTAAACGTCTCTAGGTACATTATAATGACAGAGTGGATTAATTCAAACACCTTGCCTCACAGATCGTTTGCAGTTTCTGCTTAAATTAGGCTTCATGCATGACTTTGAAGTCCCGATGCTATCTCTCTATTCTTTTGCATACTGTGCCGTGCACCTTGCATGAACTCTGCAAGTGATTATCAAACTTTATTTTCTTGCTGTTAACCTGGGGAAGTTTATTTTAATACAGATACAAAAAAAACAAAACAAGCAAAAGCTGTTTTGGAGAATATTTGAGTCTTCAGAAACAACTCAGTGGGAAGTGTCCCCTATGGCCCAACATCATCAGTTCTATTCTGGCTGGAGGATGTTTGTTGCATGTCATCCCCAATCTCTCCAATGTTCCCTGTCTGTGTGTAATATTGATTCAACAGTAAATATGCTCAAACCCATTTAAAAAAACAACAACAAAGCTGTGTGAAAAAAAACAATTGTTTGCAATTTCGCATGATTGCTATGACCCTAAAATTCAAACGATCCCGAGTTTGACTGGCACCACACGGAGAATAGTATCTCAAGAACAACAGTATAAGCCTGTTCTCTAATAATCACACAAACAATGATGTGTTTTTGTGTGCGGATCGTTTTCTCCCCAAGGGGAACTCTGGTAATTTTCAGCCTGAACCGTATGTTCATAAATGTGGGTGTGTAAATGAGTGGGACCTACCAGTGGTGGCTGGTGATGAAATTTAGTGAACAAAGTGAAGCCAAACTCAACAAAAACAACACAACACACAATATGCCAACCCTGTAGCCTTCATTAAGCTGCTGAGCAATGCTAAGCCTGCCACAAAAAAAGTTGCCTCGTTGTGTCTAAGTAACTGCGGCGACTTTCGTGCCTTTTGTATTTTTCAGAGAGATGTTTAAGGTCTTGCACCCCCGTCGTTGTCCACGGTACCTCTGTGCCGACGCTGTGGAATACAGCAAACAGCTGAAGCAGTGAAAGACATTACTTACACCACATCCAGTTAGACAGCTCTGTTTCTCATAACAAGAGTGGAAGAAGCCTCGGGTGTAAGTTCGTCCTCATCACTTGCCGGCCGCTGAATCTCTAAATCAGGTCGGACCGGACCGAGCTCCCTTGTGAACGCCTGGTGAAAGGGTGTTACTGTAAAGAAATTACCAGATTTGCCGCAGTTGCACTTGAAGTCGCCATATCTTTGCAGGTCAGCTTAGAGCAGAAGTAACTCAGTGACGGCGGATGTACCTGAGACGACCTCGAGGGTCAACCAATCACATTAGATTTAAAAATGTAAATCAATACCAATTAGCTGAAAATAAAAGTGGGAGTGTTCTGTGTTCTGTGGAAAATCTGCAGCAACCAATAAAGAGCAGCCTCAGGTCCCTTGGTTGCCAAAACTTTCAGGATTTAGACAGAAATTGACTAAATACAAATTGAAAACAACTTATATTGAATGCTCACTGGTGCTTACAGTCCACCAGATTCATTGTACAAGTATCTATTATCTAATTAAGGCCCCAGTGTCTCAAATAACAAGACGCCACTGGTACCTACTAATATTTTTGGAATCTGTCCAGTAGACTGCCTCTGCTGGCAGCCGTAACATGGCAGCAGTGGCCACAATGTAATCTTATGGGGCAACTGCGACACTCCAAGAAATGTCCACTAAACATGTTTCTTTCCACCAATAAAAGACAGAAATTGTTATTCTGGATCTTTCCTTTACGCGTCTCGCTCAATGAGAAGTCTCACTGAGACTTGGGTTGTTGAGAGTGGGTCCTGTTGCAGAAGGACAGAGGTGGAAATGAGAGTTTGTATTTAACTGAGAGAAACTGTTACGGCTGAACCCTTTTATGATAAGGACAATGTCAGTGAAGCATTTGACTTTGATGGCCGTCTCTACTTGTTTGTGCAGCAGTACACGGACCAGGAGCTCCTGCAAACTCAAGAACAAATGACAACAGAGAGAGAGAAGCAACAAGCAGAGGAGGGACAATGAGCCGCTGCACGGTTATGACTTGGCTTTTCACTATTATAAGAACCAGAATCACAATTTGAGCCTTTTATTGTTGAGAAAAAGCACTTCTAGTGGTCGGATGTGGACTGTCACAGCTGCCACATAAGATTACATTGTGGCTACTGATGTTATGTGGCACCCACATTTATAAACATGGGGCCCAGGTTGAAAAGTATCTGAATTACCCTTTAATGGAAAAAAAATTGACATTATGAGAACGAATCATCAATCATGTACATTTAATATAGAATTTAGTTTTAGGTTTAATTATATTCAAAGATCTTTAATGTCAGAATAACCACACAATGTGAGGATATTTTTAATTGTCCTGCTGGGGGATGCATTATTGTTTTGGAGCTGAATATTGAATTGAAGTAGGTTAATTCACATGCAGCAGACGCTGGTATTTGATAGATGTAGCAGCTCAAAGTGACAGGTGGTGTGGGTATCGCCAAGGAAAAGAAAAGACACAGAATTACTGCTCCAGCTGCATGATTTTCTCATCTGTTCTTCTCAAATGATGCTGCAGATGCTGTAAGATAGAAACTGAATTACTAATGAACACAGTTAATAGATTTTAGGATCCAATTTTTCCGGGAATAACCTTGGATCGTCCTTCTCTTGTATTGAATTCAAAAAGTGTGAAAGTTGTGACAGACAGAGCTGAAATTGTAATTATCAAGACCAATATTTGTTCATGGAATTTATATTTTTTTGTATTGCTTTGTGTAATAACCACAACTGGAGCCACACCAGCAGAATAAAACATGTCAATCCTTTCAATTCAGCCGCACACTTTTACTCCAATTTAAAATTTTTGCTCATTTAAGTCAAGTTAACAGCATATTTTCAGCCACACAGTCTTACGTTGCATTTGTTTACAAGTTACTGTTGGACATACACTTTATTAACTTTGTCAGATAATTATTAGTTTGTTTGTTTTCTGTTACTTTGCCTGTTCATGTATATGTGCTTTTTATTGTTTTTTATTGTCTGTTCCTTGGTTAGTTTGCTGTTTTTCCGCTTTCAGTTCCACGTCATAGTCCCTCATTGTTTTGAATACAACCCCACACTTTACGGGTGACTGTGGCTCAGGCGATATAATGGGCCGACCATTAAACAGAGGGTCAGTCGATCCCCCAGCTCCACCAGTCTGAGTTTCGCAGTGTCCTTTACAAGATGCTGGAACCCAAACTGCCCCTGAGAAAGTTTGTATTAATGCAACTTGTACTGTGGAGTGCTTTGAGTGGTTAATAGGACAACAAAAAATATCTATATACGTATGTGGTAATGTGTGTGTATTTGTGTGTGTGTGTGTGTGTGTGTGTGTGTTTGTGTTTCAGGAACAGATATAATTCTCACCGACAGATGTTCATGATATGCAAACTACTTCACACCTTCCCTCCTGTACATACAGTAAAAAAGAAAAACGAGTGACTGCCAACGCCTCATCAGAACAACCTGTTCCTGTACAACTGTTCTCCTGTGAATGTGTTCACACCAGACATCTCACCTCATCAATAAGCCAGCTGTGTAACATCCTTGAACAGAGCTGATGAATATTAATACTTTGCAGAGAGTCTTCATTGTGTAAACATATACTTTCCTCATCTGGAACTATCCCTGGTCCTGAAAGAACTCTATTAGCCGACTTTCAGTGAGTAAATTGGTGGGGCATAAAGTTTAAAGATTACAGAACAGCGCCATATTATCACTTTCAAAAGGTCTGACGGTCGAAAGGGTGGTTTTTACCAAACAAAGTGAACTTATCAGCTCGCGCAAAATGGCTGATTAAGCAAGTGAATTGAACTAAACACTTTTAAAATAATTCCTGCTAGAGAAACTTTTCTATTAGTACGTTGTCAGATTTGGGAGGTGTTAAGAACCAGAACCGCTTCTAAGAGAAATGGAAACTTTTGTGGCCCTTTTTACTTATTTGAACAGCTCGGAGTTTCAGTTTTCAATTTCTGAAGAATTCTCAATCGATTTCTCTCAAAGCAGCGTGGGGTAGAAACAGTATTGATGCTGCCTCTGCTCGCTGCAGCACAGAATCGAGATGAGTCAGGCGGCGCGGCGGATATGTACTGATTGAGAGCAGAGACAGCTCATGATGGCTTATCAAAAGGTGAGGTTTTTTACCATCCAGCCACTCTGGGGAATGAGCTTGTTCCGCTGGGATCTCTCCCCCGGAGAATGGGGATGTATTGGGATTCAGCATTTTTTAATCTCACAGGGGTGAGATGAGACTGAGCCTCCCCCTCACTCTGATCTCCACTCACCTCTAAATGAAGCGATAGTGAAAGGCGGTCTGGGCCGACATCGCCATCATCTCAGAACATAACAAACAGAGCAGCCGCTATGAATATTTGTTTATGTTTTTTTTATTTTTTAAATGAACTATATAGATGAGGGAACATTCCATAATTCCAATTTTTTCAGATATAATTTACACTCAGGAAATCAATTGGATTAGAAATCTCCATTTGAAGTAAAGAACATCAGCATCAGCAACTAATTGGAAAAAAACACTGACTGATCTCATCATGAAAAATGTCCAACACTACACAAGTAGCTCTCCTAAACCTACATATGATTGATTTTCTTTTTGCCACTTGGGGGCAGCGCAACAAGTTTGAAACTCAAGCATAAATAATTCACTCTGCTTTTGACACTGCTTTGGTCTCCACCACCTCTTCAGGGACATTTTCTACCTCTTTAGTTGCTGAGTGTTCAGTCAAGCAGTAGCCGTCCTGGGATCTTCCTCTCTCACTGTCGGTGCCTCATTCCAGATGTTCTGGATCTGGATCTTTCTACTTCAAGAGTCCCAGCATCCTCCTGTGTCTGTATATCCTTCTCCTGGGCGTCCAAATGATGTGCTTTGTCTGGTTTCTTGTACGTTCTTTGTTGCCTGTCATATTTCTAAGCCTTCATAGTGAATTCTCACCATGAAAACTTCGAAATAAGAAGTGAGGCTCGGGTCTTATCTGTTGGAAGTTGCTCCTCTTAGATCCTATTCCTCATTAATATTTACAATCTAAAATGTTATCATCCTCATTGTTTATTCTCTTAGTTGCTCTATTGTCTACCTACAGCATCTCTTGTATGTTTGATTGTCCTGAGGGTGGAATTCTTTCTGACATCCAGTAAAATAAAAAATTCTTCAACAGATTTTTTGGAGTTTGTGTTTTATCCCCGTGTTTATGGGCATTTTCTCCGGCTTCCTCCCACAATCCAAAGACATTCAGTTGGGGTTTCATTTTGACTGAAGACTCTAAATTACAGTAGGTGTGAATGTGAGAGTGAATGGTTGTTTGTCTCCGTATGTTGGCCGTGTGATGGACTGGTGAGCTGTCCAGGGTGTGCCCCACCTCTCGCTCATGTCAGCTGGGATAAGCTCCAGCTCCCCCCCCGTGACTCTCAAAGGATAAGCAGTATATACAGTAGGTGATGGATGGATGGAGTTTCTCCTTGTGTAATTCATGGGTCTAAGGAGAGAGGGTGTTGAAATGTAATAAATATTGCTAAGGTTCTTAAATGGGGATATTGGACTATATAAATGTAGTGTGTACTGCATGTGGTCCACTGGACTGTTTATGTGGCATACACTGGATTTAAAGTCTTAATCATTTTAAGAATTATTTTTAAATAAAACTCTGTCTTTGATACAATTATTGATTGTATTTTATTATATTTATTGCATCAAATAATTATAATATCACCACATACTGATGCTTGATGATATGTATACAAATTTTCATTGTGGAGACTGCAAGGACACAGAGTCCATGAGGCATGCGTGCACTTCAGTTGAATGTTGTCTCATTGATGTAGTTCTTTTACAGGTTAGTGCTAATCATTAATCACGAATGCATCTACAAAACGAGGCAATATCTCTTTTTGCATTTTTGACAGCGGATTTGTGTTAAATATTTAAGGCAGCGGTAGAACAAGAAGTAGCAGCAAGATGAAGAGCTGCGGGTGACAGGCTGCACACCTCCAGCTCCTCAGTGAGCTCTTTTCACTGTGCTCGGCTGCTGCTGGGCTGTGTGGCATGGAATCATGTTGCTGGAACTGTGGCAGTTATTGACTGACTTTTTTTTCCCCATTAAAACAACATTAGTTTGTTTGGCTGCCCTGTAGTATGAAACTACATGTTTTCACCACATATCTTATTTGGAACAGAGTTGTTTTAGGAGTTAGAGTTGTTTAGTTGTTCGTTTAAATACCTTTTGACTGCATGTGACTGGCTTTCTGAGCAGCGTTTGTAAGATGGTGAGAGGGAAAGATATGGGTCATAAAACACAAAATACAAACAAACAAACGTTGAACTGAAAGAAGTGAACTGCAAATGCAAGAAAAATCTCATTTCAGCAGGCAGTGAATATTTGTTTTGTTTTTCAGGTATGACGTTCTTATGACTGATGAAACATTCTTCCTCTCAAGGGAACATACCCAACACATCTTCACTTGAGAGGATGGTTTAACGATGTACTTGACCTGTGGCATCAACACACATTGTGGGAGTAGAATGCATCTGCTGGTGTGAAAACCCTGGGTTCACATATTCAGTGAAAGGCATTTGTCATCTGTCCTTGTGTCTTTAGAGCAGATGTTGCATAAATAGGCAGATGAACACTTTTCTTAATGCTGCTCTCGTGGTGTTTCATTTTGTTTTTGTTAGTGGGAAAAATTAATCAACAGTGTTGATTAAAGTTTGGAGATTCATTGATGATAGTGAAAAGATGAATGAATGCTGGCCACTAATGAGTCATGCTGGTCAAAATATTGAGAAATATCCACAAAAAAGCTGAAAAATACTGGTTTTAGGAAAGATGAATACTTTAAATGCCATCTAGCCCTGGTGCTACGAGACATGTACAGTTGGAGATTAGCATGAATCTACCTTCTTTTCCTTAATTCATGTACAGTAACCACCAAGATCTGTGAGCAACTTGCCAACAAACTGCAACAATCATGAAGTTTTCTCCTGAGAGCTACACTGGAATGAAAGTCTCTCATGAATAAATGTGAAAGCCAGAAAAAAACACAAGACAAATTGAAAAACTATTAGTTTATGAGTTATGAAGGTAGTACCAAAATATGAGTAAATCTAGGGGAGGACAAAACTGTGCTAATGACTGTTGTTTATACACCAAAGTCAAAGAGATACACATATAATTCGTACATACATTCAGCAATAGGATGTGTAATTTTACATATATTCAAGACCATTAAGCAATTGAATAATCCTGAAAAAATCGATTATTTCCCATTATATTAAATTACAGAGAGCAACATTAATTTAATGGTCAATATTTTTTACACTGAACTTAGAAAGAACACTACAAAAACAAATTAAAAAATTTAATTTTGAAATTGTCTGCATGGCATCTCAGGGGTGTTGTGATGGGCTCGACTATTCAGAAGATGAATTGCCTTAAGGATCTTAACCTTTATTATTTAACAAAGAAAACAATATAATTGCACTTACAGCCCAATAATTCCCCTTTAACATTCAAACAAAAATTTTAAAAGGAGAACAAAATGATCATTCTAGGGATGTAAAGAGAAATCACCTTTACATGAAAGTCATGTTTGAAGGGGGTTAAATCATCAGCAGGGAGACAGAGAAGAGGTTAAATTAAGTTTTGTAACATTATGGAGATATCATGAAACATGCAGTTACATGGATTAGGAACAACAGTGAAATTAATAATAGATCCACGTATGTGAAAATTATCCCAAACGAAAAAGATGTTTGGCTCTGTGATTCTTTGCAATATGAAGGTGGGAACTACTTTTTGATGAAGAGGTTTCCAGTGAAATTTCAAAAAATGTATTCAAGACAATGGCCCGTCATTTAATAGATACCATTATGTTCCAGTAGGCTTCAATCCAGTCAGCAAAGTTCAAGGTTGACCTGTGTATTAGTTTCAGCTCTGCCTTTAGCACTGAAGCAGAATGTAAAACAAAAGACGGATTGTAACACGACACAGAACATCCTGACACATCATTGATGCTACTAAATGGAACATCTGGCTCGGTCCCAAGACTCACACTTGCGGTCTGTGGATTTTGTCCAGGCTCCTACTTGTATTACGGATTTCCGGTAATTACCAACAGTGCTCAAGTGGCCATTAAGACAGCGAGAGCCAAGTGTGGAGGTGTTTCCAGAACACACCGGGTTAATGAGGTCATCCCGTCCTCCGTGAAGAAGCGCTGCTCCCCAAACGTCTCAGATGTTTTTTCTTCCCACACAGGAAAGTGCAATTAAGTAGGAACAGCTATACAGATTTCCAGTCGCAGTCAAGAAAACAAACAAACAAACAAACAATAAAACAAAAACAGGGGGCAGGTATCGATACAGTGAGCTTGGTTCGGATTAACGCACAGCTCACAGTTAATGATACTTGTTACAAAGCTGGAATGAGACAGGGCCAAACAAAGTAGGTTCAGCAGGTTCAGGAAGGACTGATGACCTCCTGCTGGGCTGATACTCTCAGTCGCTCTACTCTGTCCTGCTACAAGTCAACAAACTCATTACTATGGTAACATAATCATGTGTGAACCCGAACCGAATCGAGGTCTAATCAAAATCATATTATATATATATTATATTATGTTTTGGATACAACTCTCTGCCCTGCCTTGCAAAAGCCCTCAGTGCTCATGTATCTCCTAATGGGAGTGTCCTGCCTGGTGTCTGAGCTCTGTCGACACCACATGGGTGAAGTTATTATTCTGTTGGTGTTTGTTGAAACAGGGTAATGCATTCTTTCCGTTTCTGAAACTATTGGAGATTTAAAGCATGCGTTGATCATTTTTCTTCGGCCTTCCGGGGGAGGTGCCGCCGTGAAGCAATCGTTGGGAGTTTTAAAATGCAAGACTCTACTTAATGTGGTCTGAATGCGAATGAATTTGGGGACAGGTTGATAGAGCTTCTCTGCAATGTCCATAACAGTGACACATTTACTGCATACTTATTTCTCCAGGTCTGCTGCTGCTACGCCTGGTGTTGTCCACAATCACGCTCTGCACGGCTAATCTCTGCTGCCTTCACTTTCCTCTTGTGTTTTTTTCTGACGCGTGAATACAAACACCACACTCCTCTGAAATAAACTAGACTGTTCCCTTTTTGTAATAGCCAACAGTTTCATATTCTGTTGAGAAGCTCCACCAGGCCACACTTCGTCAGCAATTGCAGCTTAGCTGATATTTACCATCTACAATTTGCCAGATCTTTGATAAAAGGAGACAGAATATTGTTAAGTTTTTGTTTCCTCTAGTGTGTTATATAACTTTATTTTGTTTGTATAAGGTCCCTAAAGTAAAGGGAGCTCTTCTCCTCCACAGAAAGCACTGCTCCTGAAGCCCCTGCATAGTCCAGTAGTCCTGCCAATACTTATGGGGAATACGTAATAGGTACTTCATAAGGTACCTAAATATTCCTTCCTACTTAGGTCATCATCTCACATACATGTCAATCAATTATAGCAGTGAGAACTTCACAAGGAAAAGAAAATAAGTTTAAAAAAATACTTCCAAGACACTCAAATCTATCAAAAATCATCAAAATCATTTTTCTTTCAGGGAAACAAGTCCGGTCATCATGCTGAATGATTCAATATCATCTCCATAAATCCAACTCAAAATATTTCACCCCCAAACTCAGTCTCCAAGTGTTGTGGACAGTTGACCTAAATATTCCTGAATTTGTAATGTTCAGCTCAGATATTTCATTAAATAAATGACCAGGTCAGAAATGTAATTACAAAATAAACCCTCTGACCTGAATATCATTCTCTGTATAACTATCAGTTAACCATGTAATTTTGGCTTCCATTTTCATTTCAGCTGAAGATAACCCTCGACCCTAATTCGTTCTTTCTCAGGATCCTGTAATTTGCAAAACTGGACAGGTATGACCACTGCTTCGGTCAGTAGAACAGGGAGCTGCAGGGATTTGATCAAATATACCATGTGTCTTCTACCAAAGAAGGATTAATGGAAAGACAATTTCATAATCTCATCGACTCTATTGAACCAAACACGAGGCACTACTTTTATTGAGTTGAGAATAAGACTTTCCAGATTTACCGAGGCACGCGTCAGGAAAACAAACTGAGATAGTGATGACAGACATTGGGATGCTGGGAGAGCAGAAGAACCAGACTGATTATTGTGATCCTTGAGGAAAACCAGTTGACGAATCACAAGCATTTAGTGAAGCTGAAGACCTCACAGGGAGAATGCACTGACCAGTAACGGACACGCCACACTATAGATAATGTGTTTTAAAACAATACACACTGCACACACACCAGGCAGGGTCCATTTGGCCATTCTGAAGGTATTAAAGACTTTAACATTTAAAAAAAGGCTCAGGGCAGAAGTAAACTCGTGCTGTGTCACAAATGAAGAACCAATATGCTGAGACTAAATCGCTCTGGTTTTTAATGCCAGTAACTTCTGCAAGTCGTACAGTTGATAGCCATTTAACTGAGTGTAACCAGCCATGCAGCGACCTCCAGATAATCTCTGTGTTTTTTTTCCTGCCATGCAGCATTCTTTTTGTCATTATGCGAATCTCTTGCAGTAATGTGCCTGACACAGAAACAATTACCATAAGATAAACACCTTGTGGTTTTTTACATATCAGCAAACTAAAATCTGAGGAGTGTAAAACAGACTCCGAGGCTCAGGGACCGTTGAGTTTTCCGACTCCGGGTGATTTTATAGCAAATATGGAGGCAAGTTGTCAGTCGTGGATGAGAAAATAACAGTGGTGAACAATAATTGATTTTCCTCGGTGTAGCTCTTTCCATTAGAAAGGAACAGTATATATATGCAATGCCTATGTTGTGCTGGTACTGTCTCCGATGCACCATTTTTTGGTGCATTTGTTATCAATAAAGAGAAAGTAAATAACACACAAACTTCAAGTTTTTATCTTTTTAGCTAAAACACAGTCGAATAAAATGTTGTATTAAACAGTTACTACACCATATTTATTATTTTGTTTAAAATCCAGACCTAATTTGATTCAATATTAGTCTTTATTGCAATTCAGTGTAATTACCAAACATTTTAAGGGGAAAGATTTCAGCCTTAGAGTTGTATTCAAACACTTTGGGGACTGTTGCTACTATAGTATTATTCTTATTGATCAGGTAAAGTAGTTCATAAAAGGCTGAATTCAAGTTTACATACATTACATATTCCTTAGATAATCAAGGATATATTCACACCAGCCCCATGACTTTCAATACAGTTTATAATATTATGACAAATATAAAGTACATATGTTTGCTATTTGTTATTTGCCAGCTGAACAAATGTTGATTACAGGACCACTCATTTTCTGGACTGGAGGGTGAAGTCATTAAGACACATTTAAGACATGTGCCATCAGGTGAAAATTAAAAATGATATGGCAATTATGAGACTTTAGGACATTTCTGGATATTTTCACATTATTACTCACTGGCTAGTGTGTCCTGCAGTCTGGCGGATTCGAGAGCCAACTGTCCTTGTGCAGTTATCGGCTGTCTCTCTCTGGGAACAGCCTGAAAAACTGTGAAAAAAAATAAAGTCATTGAAACATTCTGGGGTCTGTTTTGGATTATGTGAGGTTGATTCACTATTGTGCCCAGTTAAACCCAAATGGTTTCAGTAAGAACCTGGGATGAGGTTTCTCTCATAGATTCATATTCTTCTTACAGCAGCAGTATAGTGTCCCTGCTATTAAAGCTGAGTACGGATGCAGGGCAGGTGAAAAAGGTCAAGTTCAGTGGCTTCGTCTGGTACGTGGGTGTATCGTGCTTTGACATCGCTAAGCACAAATTTCAAAAACAGTCTCATCACATGGATGTGGGCCTCTTGTCAGGCCTTCCTCTCTACAAGCTGTTCTTCGTTGATGGAATACTGCCGCGAGCGAGTCTGCGGTGCCAAACAGGCAAGGCTGTACATCATTAGTGATCGGCCGCTTGAAGAGACTGCATTCCGACCAGGACAGCGAATTCTGTGGCAGCTCCGTGGATAAGCAACTTCCTTGTTTTCCTTGTTTTAAAAGACAAGCTCTGTCTTTTAAAACTAAAAAAAGGTTAGCTGTTAACATTTATTTCTCACACATCTCTTGTGCTCTCCTGTGCTCATGTGTCCTGTGAGAGAGTTACTGGACACTGCAGTGATATTCTTTCTCTCCACAGCAGCTGTGAAGAGATTCTAATTCGGTAATTTCTCTGATGGAGGACACATAGAGCACTTCAGTACAAATTGCATTTGGAGTGCATTAGATCAAATAATAGGGACACTGGCTTCAGCCATTATTAGTTACATTAGAGCTATGTCAGAAATATGGACAGTATGATTAAGAGAAGTTATTATATTGAGTCTAATATACTGCAATGTTCAACTGGCCATATGAATAGTATTGTTTTACTGGAAGACACTGGTCCAGTGGAGAGAAAACCATGTTATTAAGATAACATATTTCCATTATCTACACTGCTAATCCTCTGAGGGCCGCAGGATGAGCTGGAGCCAATCCCAGGTGACATTGGGCGAGAGGCGGGGTACACCCTGGACACGTCGCCAGCCAGTGATCGACATGGTGGACAGTGGTTAGGACTGTGCCCTCACAGCCTGGCTGGAATCCCAGGTGGTCCAGCTTTCTCCCACAGTCCAAAGAAATGCAGATTGGGGAGACTCTAAATTATCCGTAGTGTCAATGTGAGAGTGAAGGATTGTTGATTTTCTGGCTGGACTCAAATTCCAAAGTACTAATACTTTCTTCAGCTGACAGAAATGAACACACACACACCGGTTGAACGACTTGTGAATGAGTGAAATCAGTTTCATATTTATGTTCCTTTTACAGCACATCATGTAAAATGACCTTTCACTAACTGATGTACAGCTCAGATCCTGGCTCAGCTCATGACATACAGTCCTGCTGCTGCTGAGCTGAGCTGAGCTGAGCTGAGCTGAGCAGATTGTTTGTTTATTCAAAGTTTATTAAACTGCACCAGATTGTGAACCAACTGCACCTCCTTTTGTGTTCCCTGGAAATACACCGGCCAAGTGTTCAGTCAGTAGGATGAATGGTTCGCGAAACGTGTGAAGGACTTTAGACACACGTGCACATAAAGAGACTTCGTGGCTCCGCTTTAAACTTGTGTTTTTAATCTGATAACAGACGAGAAAAAGACCTCACACCCTGTCACACCTCGGGGCCGTGAAGTCTTGGCACAGAAATGTCACAAACAAAATGGGACATGTTTTTGGTCATTCAGGTCGGTTGCCCAGACAACCACAGCATGTGGCGCTGGGATAAATGGAGGAGACTGGACCTTTATCTGTGATTTTTCTCCACTTGTGTTCTTGTGAATTTTTGAAATGGCATCACTCACAGCGCGGTTCACGTCTACCGATCTGTGTCCATGCAGCCATTTAATCAACAAGACCTGGTGGGATTACCTGCATGAACTCGTGGTAGCCAAGTATCCCAGAATGCATTTGGTGCAAGATGGCAGAGAAGTTCAAAGGTTTCAGTTTTCATTCCAGATCTGTGACTGTGTTACCTTATTAACTGATATTTTTCAGAAAAGAAAGTAACCACTTAGATTTCGAATAATGTGAAAATAGGCTTCTGTGACCCGCTCTCATCTCTAGTCTTCCCAGGAGTTCTATAATCCGATGAGAGACCCCTGCCTGTCGGACACGTATTCACACCTTGTGTCCACATGCTGCCTCCACATACTCGCCATGCACGAGGTGAGCATGTGAGGTGAAAAGGTTGGAGGTCAAGGGGGAGCAGGGCATTGAAACATAGCAGAGGAACCATCACTTACTGTGTGCCAGGTTTATTAACTTCCCCCCCTCCATCACATCTCTTCCTAAAGCTAAGGACAGAGTGATGCAGGTTTAACCCAAACAATTAATCCATTTACATTATTATAATTTGTTAACAGAAAAGTGTGCAGGTCTTGGCCTAAAATTGTTTTAAAAGTTTTTTAAGATTATCTGAATAAATATAATGCTTCCTCCATAACAGTCTGGTTGTGTTTTTGAACAAAATCCTTCCAGCTTCCAGAAGAAGCACCAGCGTCCCCTGAGGTTTTAAAGTCGGCATTCATCATCCGAGGCTGTATAGTGAGTGTTCCTCCAAAAACAGGTGTTGTGCATAATGTATGCCCTAAAAATGTGTTTCCCTGTCAGGTGATCCTTGTCGTGCTTTAAAATAATTGTTTCAGAAATGTTTACGCCATTAAACTATTAACAACCAGGAAACTAAAAAGGTGTCTAGGTTGCGTTATTTTGAACTCCTTAACTAGAGAAAAACTAAACTGTGTTTACCATTTAAATCATCTTTATGTAAATATGTATAGTGTGCTTAGTTTTAAACCTGGTGCAGGTCTGCATTTGGTGACTTTCCATTGCTTAATGCTTCGTAAACAAGCCTCAAGATCCACTCTTGTGTCTGTATGATAAATATAAAGCTAGAGCCAGCAGCTACTCTGCCTCTGTGTGTTTAAAATATAAAGTGATAATTAATGGTGCTGGTTGATATTTTTTATACACAGTTTATGTGGTGGACCAGATCTTGTTTCCTTTAGACAAAATCCCCATGAGTCCAGTTTTCTTGCTAGATGAGCTATGCTAAGCTAACCCATGCTATCAATATTCTCAGTTATATTTTGCAATGTAATAAAGTAAGTTTACATAACTGTAGAATCAATATATACATTCTTTAGTTTTTAGTGCACTAAAATGAAACAAGGATCATCCTACTTCATATAACTTGTAACAAGCAATGCATTGCAAATTATCAATAAATGCAGAATAAATCATGAATGCTGTATTTATTTAAAAGTAATAAAGAGTTTCTGGTGGCAGCTGCTTTCATCTCAATCTATTTAAATTTAAGTTAAACAGTTGATCTTTGCTGCTCCAGTAAGTCCCAGATGTGTCTTGGATGTGAGGATTTGATTCACATTCAGCATTGAACTATATTTCGAGAAGCTTTTAGGCGATTGTTCAATGCAATAAAGATTCATTTATAAAACTATTCTCTCTTTCTGTACCAGCTTTCCCAAACATAATGTTCTAATGGGTGACCTTAAAATGCAAATGCTAACAGTGCTTTTGATAATAAATGTTTTTGCTATATTTCAACGGGAGTGACAGCTACCACTTAATCTCTGTATTTCATTGTAGAAGCCACCGTTACATTCTTAATCGCGTTAATTGAGTGCAATTACACATTGTGAAGCTGAAATATTACTGCAGCACTTAACTATGCCTTTCTTCTTCAACAGGATATGAGTCACGAGTCTTTTCGTGGAAACTGCAAAGTGGTTCTCAAGTCCAGACAATGTCTAAATCCAGAGGCGCACTTCATAACGAGGAGAACTCTGTCTTGAAAGCCCAGAGGGGGGGGGGGGCATATGTTCATGTACATAGTTATAATAGTTAGCGAGCTTTGCACATCATTTTGTCAATGATAATCAAAAGACAACATGAGACGTGTGGAGAGGCTACTTGGCATCGGCTGAACACAGAGTGTATCATTGTGAATGGCGGCACTGATAAGTCCAACTCCCCTTTGAAAGGTGGAGTGGCCATCTGACTATTCTGGCTCGGTAAACCTCTCGACAGTGATGTGCTACTCGCCCAACACAGACACAAAATGGATGACTCTTTTAATGGTGCTGTCCTTGTATTAGAATACCATCTGTTCCGTGGCAGGTCACCGAGGGGGTTTGCCATCAATTTGACTGTGCAGATTGAATTTTCATGCCGTCTCTTTTCTGTCCAACTTTAAAATCTTCCTTCGTTTCCTCTCGGTAAAGTGAGACTGAAGAAGAAAGCGAATCCTTGCAAGGCAGCTTCCGATAAGTAGTGGACAGATGTGGAAGAACAACACGAGGTAAGAGCATGTCAGTCATTATCACTAAGTTTAGCTTGTACCTGCATTAGAAATGTACCTCCAGCTGTAGTGTTGAATGCATTGCAAATGGCGACCGCAAAAAACTCACACAATTCACAACTGTTGAGGTCAAACGGACACTGATGTAATAACTCACAGGAATGTTTGTATATTGTGTGTGAGTGCCTTTGTTTGTTTGTATTCTATTATGAGCCTCTAAATGCTTATTATTGTGCCTGAAAGGAGTGGGGGGTCAATTTTTCTCTTCTTCTGTATTGAATTGAGAACAGCCAGATAGTAGATTCATATAAACATAATTCATCACCAGGAAAGCAAAGGAAATTAGATTTCTGCTTGGTGTGAGATAAACAAAAGCACAAGTATTACAAAAAGACCGCAAATATCGCTGGGCTGTCTGAGCTCATCCTGGAAGGAAATACTGGGATATTTTGGTGCCCACGAAGACCTCTAATCAACTCTTTTATTCCTTTTAAAATAGTCTCCAGTCTAATACTTGCTTTGCTAAAGCTGCTGTTTCTACAAAGAAGTGTCTCTCTGCATGAGTGGTCTCACTCAAGAAGAGACTACTGATGGCTAAACTGTAGTCAGAACCGAACAGCGGAACAGACAGATGTAGCCAATTGTATTTCAAAAAGAGTACGGAAGACAGGCAGGTTCATTTCTCCAAGACGGCTCAGGGGAAAGACTTTTTGGAAATGAACTGCTTTAATGCCATGATATAAGACATGGGTATATGTACATTTAAAGCAAGTTAGCTTGTTTTTATACCTAAAATAACCTTCAAAATCATTTTGATGGTTATCAAACTAATAAAAGGGAGATTAGCATTTCTGTCTTTGCCACAGTCCTTCCCGGACGCATGGAACTGCAACATGTAACTCTTGTATACCGCACTGGAACATCACGACCTGCTTTACGACATATGTCACACACCAACAACTAGAGCTAGAGCTAGCGGCTAGTAGCTATAAGAGACAATTAGCTCGCCATTCTCAGTGTGGACATCATGGCAGAGCCACAGAGGAAACACTCTCACAAATGTTTTGCCTAAAATGCTAACTTTCTGTGTTTAAATTATGTATAATATTTTCATGTAACACCATTACATAAGTTCAATTTAAAGGGTCAAATTGAATGCAGAGTTTTGTGTTAAATTTAGTTGATGTGAATAAATCCAATAACTCTAAAGTGATTTGATTAAATAAAGTTACACTTATATTGGACATAAACTGTATATAAACTACTCCCAAAGTTATCTGTGCTACCCCCTTTACTTTGTGATTGGATGTAAAACAGCCAATCAAAGTTGCTTACTCCCAGTTTGTGATTGGCAGGTTTAGTGAGCGTGCACAGATTAATATTTCCTGTTTAAAATGTTAAGTTTGTGCCACTGCTCGCTCAGAAAAGTCCCAGTGCGTGCTCACTAATGGGTCACAAAAATAACGCAGTACACATCTCGTAATTACAACAGCAAATAAGGCATCCTACCTATAGAGGGAGCCCCAGTATGGCTTGAATTGTGTTGCTTTCAAACCCTCAACAAACATTAACTGTTGATTGGAATCAATGTGCAGAGGGATGACATGAAAAGGTTGGCCACTTCTTTTGGGACCCTCCTTACTTTCATGTCTCATATGTCCCAGAGATTACCCGCAGTCACACTGTCTTTTATAACTTTCACCTAATTGTCATGTTATTATAACACAATACAGCCACACGTCAACAAGAGTTGAATTAAATGATGTAATTTTGTCCTTCTTTGCTTTCTGTTGTGTTGTATGAGGGAACTGTGTGGTGCTGAATGAGGCAAGTCTCGGCCCGCAAGCATTAATTGTACAGTCTCACAGCTTCTCCCCTGACATGAGGAGGAATATTGCGAGTGCAAGCAATGGACTGTGTCATTTTAATGCCCAATTTCAGCTTGAGCTCAGACCTCCCACCAACCAAAGCAATTCCTTTTTCTTTACGGCTGGGCTTTTGTTGATGAGTTATGTCAGACAAAAGAAGCAATAGGCTTTAATCAGGGACACATTGTGTGTTTACAGTATCTCTGACATGTGAAGATTATCGGAAGACGACAGACTAAGGTTGGATTTTACTCAAAGACATGGCTGAGCAACACTATTACAGCCAAATAGGCCACTTACACCTGTACAACACATTTCAAAATCATGCTTTGCTGTCATCTATTGCTCTATATTCCAAACACAAGAGTAGGTTGAGGGGTAACAATTGCAACAGAGGGAACAGGGAATTATTCTCAGAGTCATGTCAGTGTGCCAGCCTCAAAACAACAGCTTTTTGTGTTCACTCACTGGTAAATTAAAGCACTATTGCACCATGTTTCATACATGGAATGATGCAACATCATCACAGCACTAATGGCTGAGAGGAGGACAAGACTGTGAACAAACACTTTGACGCACACATCAATGCGGCACCCAATTTTTTTTCGAATGAAACCAAACTAATCAGATCCAACCATAGCTCTGCCGGAGCTGAATAAACTCAAAACTGAAATCTCAGATGAGCCGAGTTTATTTTAATCAGGCGGCTTGTTTTAATTAGAGCAATGATTACTGTCAAAATTACTGTTGCATCTAAACACTGTCATATGAAGACGCAGGGCGCTAATGCGAAGAGTCGGAAAGAATCGTTTAGAGCAAAGGTGAGGGACCTTTTTCCTTTCAATGTTATAACATGAACTGTTGAACACATATCTTGTTCACGTCAGACAATTTGACTTGTCACAGCACAAAAACCAGAGATGATACTAATAACATTCAGTTCTGTTCAGTTTAAGCTTCCCAGTAAATCATGACAATGGGTTGAGATTCTGTGGGGCATATATGACCTGGAGGCCTGATTTAGAGTGTGGTCAGCTGAGAATATGTTATATTGCATCAATAACCATTGTGAGAATATCTAATAAACTAGAGAACAGGGGCACTACTCACATTACTGTAGGGGTCAGTTTCTGAGCTTGGACCCATGCAGGTCTAGGATACATGGATAAATCCACATAATCTGTCTTATAATAGCGATAAAGGTTATTGTAGCTGCCTATTAAATGATGTTAGAGGGAATAAGAATACTGTCAGACAGAGCTACTAGCTGGTATGCTAACCAAACTGTGGATGAGGCTGCTGATAAGATATTCAAAAGGGCTTGACAGCAAAGCCTTCAGTCCACAGTCCAATGGTCAGACCATGAAGTCCAATCAGGATATAGCAGCTCCTCTCCGTCGTGTTGCCAACAACCTGTTAACCCTCTCTCCTGCAGTGCACAACACAAGTTACACACTGATACCACACTCCCCACTCGGCCCTCTACTTCCTGCAGCCCTGCTTCGTCAGCCTCCAGCTTCCTGATTTCCCGTCTTGCCAATTTATCCCAGTCTGCCATTCTTCATCATCAAAACCATCCCCAATCTCCCTTTCCTTAAAAACCAGCAATGCATCTTCTTTCCTTCATTCGCGCTCTGAGTCCATGTCTTGCTTTCGGGTACACTTATGTAATTTTACCATTTATAGTTGATATGAGTTATTTTCTTTCTCTTTCCTAAATGCTTGTTGTGTGATTGTGACAAAGCTATTTTCCCTGCGTGTCAGTTCACGGTGGGAGTCACACATGCTTTTCTGTTTCCATTATCACTGTCTCTATTAATAGCAGTACTTTGTAGTTAAGAACCCATCCAGGGACAAACAGATGGTCTTCAGCTTACATGATATGAAAGAGATAATGGTAAGTAATTGAATGTATGTGATTTTAAATTACTTCCCTGCTTATACAATTGCTCATGTACTCAGAGCACACATTAAAGTTCATGCTATTTTTATACTGATTCTTTGTACGTATTTGACTTTTGCATCCGAATTGGTTTCTAAGACTCTGGCTCAAATGTGTGGGACGAATAAAAGATGTTTACATTTAATGCAGATCATTGGCAGGCATCAGGGAATGAATTTAATCTGTATTTAAGGGAGAAGATAAAACAAAAATGTGTATTTGGAGATAAAATAATAAGCATCACTAGTTCTTGATCCAATAATTAATCAGAGCATGAAAAGGGTGGGCACCAAAAACTGAGAGGGGAGGCATTTTCAGCTAATTAAGTTCCAGAAAATTACTCCTTGCTCTTATAGCTGCGTATGAGGTGCTTTACATTAAATAAAAGTTTAAGACAGTTTAATTAGCCTCAAAGAAACTTTATATGACAAAGGTGAAAAAGCTGGTAAAATGCTAATCCGATATATATTAAGGAAAACATCCTTTGCTGGTATTATAACTGACCGAGGGGAGCTGACTATCTATTATAAATAAATGGAATACATTCCCCAAGCCCAGTCCCGACTTACAAAATATGGAAAGGGAAACTAAACACGAGTAAGAATAAGCTAAGATATGTTCCCCTGTCATTAATCATTGCTTATTTAAAAACAAGACATATCACAATATCAAAATAGTATTAGATACTGAACCCTATGTATGAGTTTCTCTATCTGTTTTACTAGTAACTAGGACAACATTAACAATTCATAGAGATCCAATTTATGTTCGTCTTGCTACATAAGTTGTAAGTCTCTGGAGCCATCAACGTTGAATAACTTAAATTTTCATATTAGCTGAAAATATATAATTCTCTTGGCCTAGAGATTACTTTTAGTTGCGTGTGGTACCTATAACTAGATTGCAAGTGATATTATAATATTATCAAATTATATTGTATGCAGATGACATTGCATTAATTCTTAATTGAAATCCAGTAACAGACCTCTCTTATTTGATTTAATAATAATGGCATTTTCTGGTGTTACATTTCTAAAAGAAAAGGAATAGTTCAACAAAAACAGACATTTACTTGCAACCAATAAAACATTCAGAAACAAGCAGGAAAAAATAACTAGAAAACATGGCAGGATCTACACATGGGAGGATCTACACATGATAGCACAGTATATGGACAACGCTACATGAAGGAAATCAATGATTACAAGGCCAATCAATGTAAATTGGTATTTGTAATGTGAAGGTAAAATATCTAAGCTGATAAAGTGGACTGGAGTTTGAATAGATCAGATGAATATAAATAATAGACTGGATTTAATAAACCCTGTTAGTAATGTAGCACCTGAAACCCGCAGAAATCTATGCCTCCGCTCCTGAGGTTAGTATCTTAAACATCTATACCTGGGGTTCTCGGATATACTTTGCACACAGACGCTCGGGGTTAATTTGTTACAGGTTTTCTCTGATTCACCAGATTCACTAGATTCGAGAAGGAGATTAGCAGTAGCACTCTGTAAAGCGCACGTCCTCCAGCCCACACAAAACATACCAGACACTGACTTATGGAAGTAGGAGGAAAAAGTATTATATTCATTCTCGTGTCTCTGTGCACATTTCCTTAATGCATATTTTCTTTAAAGAGAAACACGTCCTCTTGACCCAACACACAACTTACGCTTACAATTAAATTAATTGAATTAAAACTGAAACCATGAGGATTACGGTCACTGGAGGGAATGAACACCTCATTAGTAACAACTTATGATGAAAATGTCTTTGTGTTAATACCCTTTTATGTGCAGGACAAGAGAGAGTATTGAATATGCCTTACAACACAATGCAGTTCACGATCATAGGACGTTGTATGATCAGCTTTAGTCTCAAAGTAAACTAGAAGTGTCACAAGGGATCATGTTCAGTCAATTGATATTCTACTGTGTTGCTGGTGTGTCTTCTATTGTACCCTGTATCCCGGGTAGAGATTCCATTGGATGGCAAGTGTATATTTCAAAATGCCACGTTCCAAGTTCATTGATAATGATGAACAACTATCGATGCTAATAATTGAAATTTGGACTCACGCTTGGCCCATTTAAAAAAAAAAAAAATGACATTGATGTTAATTGTCATTTTAATAGTAACATTAATTAAAGAATAATAAGCTTACACAGACTTTCATCATGTGGAAATGAGTTAAAAACCGAGCTGTATATTCATCCTAACACTGCAGCTGGACTTAGTACAAGTCATACCCCACAGAGCATTAAATGTATTTCACGCTGATGTGAGGGCTTTAATTGGCAGTAGTGGTAGAATCCAGTAGAAAGCAGGCATCGCTGATACGCATCAAGCCACAGGGTGTTGGTTACATCCAACAGGCTCTGGTTTTTTTTATTGGAATTGGCTCTGAGATATAGTGCTGTTTCATTAGTCTCCTGGTTCCCTGACCAATGGCAAAGAATGGACAGACCTGTCAATTAAAATCTGATATCGCTCAGATCACATATGTAAGCAGGGGTTGTATTGGATTTAGAGCCCTGGGACTTAGATGACAGTTGATAACTGATAATAGTTTTTAAGTCAACTAAAGGTCAACTGAAGGTTAACGGGCAAAGTCAAAAGGAAAATAAACAACATTCCCAACAACGTTCTTACCATTTACCTTTCCCAACTATATTTGATTGACTTCCTGCAAAATGTTGGGTGAAAATAAACAGGTCGTCTCCAGTGTTTAGTTGCAATGTGTCCAAATACATGGATAAACAATGTATCCTCATTATCTTAGTAGAAAAAACTTTGTTGTTGCAGTTTAGCTGTTCAGAACCCTCATTTCTACCAGACTTGATTTTAAATGATGTTGTTGAGTCTGTTTTTTGGCAGTGACTCCAGGTACCGGGTTTTCAAACCAAGGACATACCCAAAAACTTGCAGATGATTATCTGTTCATCATGTGCTTAGTTTTATTTGCTCTGAAAGATAGGGAGGAAAAAAGTGATATATAGCAGTGAAAGATTCTGGCTGGTATTCCACAATCCACTGAATTCTCATCAGGTAAATAGGCGAGTGGCAGCTAATCCAGTTCCATCACTTGAGGCCTGACAGGTTTTGCCCTCTTTGGTATGCAGCCATTGAAACGCTGGGAGTCTCCAGCTGTTTCCCACTCTGTGTTTTTGTTTCTCTGTGCCCAGAAGATGTCTGCAAATCCCATAAACAGGAAATATGTTCTCCAGCTGATTTCTGAACATGTCTGGCATTTCAAGTTCGGCTGCCGGATGATCCCCTGTGCTTTTTCCTCCAGCTTATAACCACCTCCCATATCAGCCCCAGGGCTTATTATTTATCAGCCTGAGGTGATATCAGCAACACATGCAGGGCAAATTAAGACTGAATGTGAGATGTGGAAAAAAAGGTATGTGCAGATAGTTAGGTAGGAAGACTATTTTCTGTCTTTATTACTGCAGAGTGGCTGTACTGTAGCTCGTAATCAGGCTTGTTTATGTTTATGGTTTTTAGATTTTGGTTTTCTAGAAAACAATGTTGGGGAAGGGCACTGTTTTAAAGGCCATGCTGAAACTGCTATTAGAGCCCACTAACAACAGGCTTTTGTCTGCATTGGGAATGCACATCGGATACAATCGGCATCCACCTCTGGGTCAAATGACTCAATCATTCCGATCGGCAATGATGGACACCTGGTTGAACACGCTAATTTCCTCTTCTTCTTTATTTTAGCAGTCTAGATGCCTGAGCTGCACTCCTTCTGGGCAACGTAATGACAAACTGAACTCCCTGGCATTTGTGCCTAAAAGGCCACGAATGTTTGTGTCCTAATTGTTTTTTTTTACTTCTTGGGAACAACAAGCAACAGCGATTATTTTCTTTGTATCTTGCAAGATGCGTCACTGGAAAGACAGCGAGGCGAGAGAGCGTGACGTTGAATATGACTCACCAGGGGGAAAACAAAAACAGGAAGGCAAACTCTACAACTGGCAATGGGAAAGTTTCAATACCTGTGTATACCCACAAACTTTGGCACAAAAGAGGTATAGGTCTAACCTTCCACGAATACACCAACTGGTGATATGTGACAATGTATTCCTATTAATGCAACCCTGTTTTCCAACTGGGCTACTGGTTTGCTGTGGATGAAATTACCAAATTATTTGCCACTCACACCCAGTCTGCGTCGCCCTTTGACTGAGACTTGTGCTTTAGCCTTGAGTCGCACAGAAAAAGACCGTCAGTGTTGAATTTATTCAGTTTGATCTAAATTGACAGAAATATCATCCCAAAACAGCTAGAAAAAAAGATCAGCAAATTACTTGACTCACTCCCCATTAGTGCGACTTTACTTGAGGCTGCAAAAAAACATGAATTATTCGGATCTCTCCAGTTTTGTTAGAGCCTGACCTCCCACTCATCCTTTTGGTGATTTGTTTCAGTAATTTCTGACAGCACTTGTGTGTACACCAGGATCAGTAACACATGAGTGCTCGAACTGCCCACAGCGCTCCTGTAAGGCCATTAGATGGGGAGAAGTGGGAGTGCTGGGCTTGGGGAAGGCTGCGCGGGGAATGGAACAGTTGCTCAGGGAAAAAACAGCACCTGTGCATCTTTGTAGTGGAGAGTAGCTTTTTGCTGCCAGCACACACACACACACACAGACGCACAGACCAACTGTAAGCCGTTCATATGTTTTCAGTGTTTGCACCTGCAGATTATAAAGAGATTATACTGTACGTAGTGGGGAACATTTGGCTCCACTAAACAGCTCTTCCTTTTTGAGGACTGATGTAGTTGGCTGCATCTCGCTCTGGATGAAGTTAAAAGAGGACTGGGTGGTGTTGTACGCCGCGGTGAAGTAGCTCATCATCACCAATTACCTTTGTTGACAGGCTGAAGAATTAATTTTGCTCCCAGAAAAAAAGCGTGACATCTTCCATTCTTTCCTCAGCAGGTAATTAGTTTGAATATAATTGAATTCAACATGTGATGGTTAGAACTACATTTTCTCATACTTTTACAACTAATCCAATTTGACTGCCGAGTAAATGTGAGTTCAGTGAGATGAAGAAGTAATGAGAAAGTGTTCTGCTGATTCAGTGAATGGTAAAGGGATGGTCTACAGAATCCCTATTAGTCCCATGATTTTGAAAAACTATAGTGAGAATATGTCTCCACTTCATCAAGAAAAAAGGGAACTGAGACTCCACACCGTTAAGTCAAAATCTCTAGAGATGCTCAGCAGTCGGTTGATGTGACTGTGAGCACACTGACTATACAACTCAGGAATACAGGTCACTGTCATAATAGAGCTAAACTAAAGCAGAGTGTATCCATACAGACACAATTCATATTCTCCAAGGACACAAATTCAGTCACTGCTGATGAAGCAAACCACAAAAGCCTCTCTCGGTACAGTGGCCCCAGCCGGAATCTGATTGGCCCCTAAACTGCCCCTGTCCTGTTAGTAGTCCTATAAACAGTCACTGAGAAACAATATGACCCCTTTATGGCCCCGGATGTAGAAAAATCTAAGATCAGCCACTGTCTCCATGATCCAGAGATGATGATGATGACAGAAGCCCTATTAAAATTCACAGATATCAACGAGCCAACCATTAATTGGAATCATTATCAATTATTCAGGAACTACTTACAGTAGTCGAGCTATTAATGAGACTTCGGTGCCTTGTTTGTTCCTTTTGTGTGCAAGTTTGAACCAGGGGTGGGTGACATTACTAATGGAAGTGTTGGGAATAATCCATGATAGTTTGTAGACAATTCTCGTGGTTCATTGTTGAACACACAGTCTTTGCTGTAGTTGTGCACTCACTCCTGTAACGTACAGACAGTTCAAGAGTTCTACCTCCACATAAAGTGATTTACACTCTAAACTACTGGCTTGGTTACAACCTTCTCGGTTTAACATGCTGCAGTGATAATTCAATGAGAACTCTATAATAGAGGTGTTGGACAAACAATAGAAATAAGTGAGATACACAATTATTATTCTATATTTACATAAATATAAACTTTATAACTGACACACACGCCAAGTCTTACAGTTAGGTCAGTGTTTTCAGAGTTCTGTCAGCACTTTATGTCAACACTTTAATTTGACTTTTGTGCATCACTATGTGATTCAGACAGAAAGACAGAGACTAAGATAAGATAAGATACAGATAAACTGTATTGATTCACTACTTCACTACGCCGCTGTTCTTTTTCCACTTCTCTCCATGATCATTTATCCCCAGGTGGAATTGAGCTGAACATATTTTACATTGTCGTACAGCTCTGTGAGTACTTAATACTTTGTAATTCACAATGCAAACGGCAAACACTTTGCTCAGTCAAGTATTTCACCTTAAGAAACACAGTCTCTTTAGAGAGTCAATTGACTTATCATCACTTTATGGACTTGTTTCTTAAAGCTAAATTCACCACATAAACTGGATCATATGTGCCCATTTCCATGGTCTATTGAGTTTAAATATTCCTTTTGCTGCTGGATTCCCTATGTAACTCAGCAGCCTGGCAGGAAACAAAACTTTGCATCTAACCTCACAGGACTCCCACATCATATCTGCAAGCACTTGCTGAAACTGATGCATATTTAAGAACAGAAAGAAATACAGGATGGCCAGGTTATGAATCACTTTAGATGGTCTTGGAGTAAACTTCCTTAACTCCTACAAAACTGTAGCTGCATTATCAAAAACTGGGCAAGTACCAGCCTGAGAGCGTCTGGTGTGGTTTAACATTATTATTGATTCATGATTCATCTTTTTATGACCCGAAACAAAGGATATGTGTTAACATGGGATAACAGGTGACACGGGTGCTGATCTCCGTCACGGCAACAACATTCATACAATCTCTTCCTCTTCAATAATTTGTCTCCAAAGTAAAAGTACATGTGCGTTGTGTTGCTGCAAACCTATGTATAAGTCACACACATGAACAGTAATAAAGCTAATTTAGTTTCATCATAAGAATCATGAGTCACATTTACAATTTTAGGAAGAAAGCTGCAACCAAGCAAACAGTTTATTCCAAACAAGGAGGTTTAGAACAGACACTGCACCAATACATTTAAATCAGATATGCCCATGAATGTATACAGCGAAACAGAAAGCTTTGGCAAGTACAGTTTTCCAAGTTTTACAGTTTTAATTAAAAACTTAAAACCCTTGTAGACATTGTATTCTGTTGTACACCCAGGCTCAATTCAGTGCTTTAGAGAAAGGCATTGTATTTCAGTGGTTAATATAAACTCTCCCAAATTACTGGACGACCCCAAAGGCCAAATGGTCAATCTCAAAATTTAGACTTGACTGTAACTCTGACCCTTTGGATGACTATGACACCACTACAGCAGAACTGACAACTGTTTCCTCAACTACTTAAAAAAACAGACCAAATTTTCATATGCACGTATCAAAATATGCACAGCTGAAGGTTCACAAGAGAGAGCAAAGGAAAATGATATTCTGAGACAGCTCGGCGGTAACCACGGGACCATGAAATGGAACTTCAGCACCCGTGAGTCATCTGGGCAATTTTTCACCGTCGGAGGTCAGACAAATCCAAAGAAAGCTCCCTCTCGTCTTTGTGGAAAATTTCACAGGAGAATAATTCCCTTGATGATCGTAAAAACGGTTGTTATGGTAGCGTACAGTATATCCTTCATAACCTTCAGTTTATTTTACCTTGATCAAAAACACGTTCAGTTACAAAGGAACAACATGTGTGTGTGTGTGTGTGTGTGTGTGTGTGTGTGTGTGTGTGTGTGTGTCTGTGTGTGTGTGTGTGGTTTGTTGGTATTGGCACTTTACAAATGGACCATTCTAATCCTAATATTTGCAAAGAGACCATCTGTCCAATCCCTCTGTGCTGGACCTAAATCACAACACATTTACTGTGAGCCACATTGGGAGAAATCTGTTTTTTTGTTTGTATGTGACATGAAACAGCTGCCAACAGCACGGGGAGTATATGATCCACTGTGTTTGAAAAGCATGTCGGTGGTTCCTCGTGTAGCAGTGGACCTTTGTTGCTCAGCTGCATTTTTCCTGATACTGATAAAGGACATGGAAAAGGTTGCAGCTTAATAATAATAATTATGGGAATGTGATTCTTTGATGAGAGGCATTCGGCTATTGTTTGTCCAGCAGCTGCTACAGTTGACGTACGATGGAGATGGAGGAGCCACACGACGGCGGGCTCCTCTGCCAAGAAGCGATAATGTTTGTCAGGGTTGTCGGTTGATTTCTCATTTTAGCGGCCCAGTTTTACGCCTTTATATCAAGGTAACATTTTGTGAGACTGTGGAACGGAGCCAGGGCTGAAATATTTTCACTTCATCTCGGAGCAAATCACCATATGTGCCATTGCATTACTTTACCCACTGGTTTTGGCTGACATGAGGAAAACAATCCTGCCAGCAGAGATGAGCATGATGTTTTTTTAAATTTTTTCTATTGTACAATAATGATGTTTCAGTGAAATTTGCTGAAACTTTGATGTCGCAAATCCAACTAAATATTTCTCCAAATCAAAGTGGAGCTTTGGGACAAATCCGTGTGAACAAAGCTCTTGTAATGTCAAATGCTAAATTCACTTCTTTAGTCATGACAGCGGGGGCATATCCACAGTTCATAATTTATGACTTGTCATACCTGTCAGTATCTGAATGCTGCGCTCATGGAAAACGGGGACGTTCGATGGCTTAAAAGCTAATTACACTCAGGATTTGTTACTTGAGTCATCTTGTGGCTGCCCGAGCCCGACGACCCTTTCCGATTTATTGCACTGTAGAACAACGTCCTTATTATACAAAAAGGTTTGAACAGACTCTCTTTGCACAAGTTCAAAGACATCCTATAATTTCCCCATCACTCTGATGCGCCATCACATTTGTAACCAACTGTCTATAATGAGTTATTCTAATGTTACAGGACTTTTATACAGACATCAAAGTGGCGACTGCTCAGAAATGTTGTTATTCCCAGGCAGATGATAGATGAAATGATTCAGCACGTTGTTTAGATTGCGGGGGGGTTATTTAGCTTCCACAATACATCTTAGACCGTGTGATGCACCTGGCATCATAATGCATTGCAACATGAGAGGCCTGTTCTTTTATTTTATACTGATGATCACTTTACACAGTATGAGTCACCATTCACCATAAATTTTCACCTAAATCTGCAGCTCCCCTCCGCTTTATGGAGCTTTTTGTGTCTTGACGTTCTCTCTCGGTTCAGACTCGCCGCTCTCGTGGCGTCTGGGTGGACTCGGGTAATAACTCAGGTCGCAATTTCATAAAAGACCAAATATACCGAAACCAATGTGTTGTGTTATTTTATTTCTGTTTACCGTATTCGCCAGTAACATATTTGTAATGTTATTACCACACGTCAACACATAGCTGCAAACAGCCAGTGCTGTCAGATTTAAGAGTTGCATTTAATACTTTTTAATGAAAATAACAAAAAAAACAATTTTTAACTGTTTGCTCAGAGGTTGTATGGAAGTCTCATTAGGCTCAAAGACATTGTTTTTATTTCTAGCAAGGTCATTAATAAGTTTGCCTGTAATATGCATTAGGGTTCGTGTCTCTTGACTCACCCTCCCATTTTCAACAGTTTTTATTGATGGAGAAAAAATAATTACTTCTCTCAGGGTGGGCAGACACAAAAAGGTTAACTTGTTTACATAGATTAAAATAAAAACAAAATGTAAGAAAAGATTTGACTTCCGTAGCTCTGTCATGACAATATTGTAAAATAATATTTTCCTGCTTTGTTTTCACAACTTGTTTCCACTGCGATCAAGAGTAATTGGCAGATTCAAAGTTAGTCATGTCATGAGTGTCACATTCATTAAGTGTGTGTAAGTTCTGGGCTTTAAACTGACAGAAGAACACAAAACAATGTTAGTTGTTTATATTAATCTGTACTGATTTCAAAACTGAGCAGCTCACAGCATGAACCACTGAATTCCCTGCATACAGGCTCCATACGATGTATATCTTTCTTTCTTTTCCCTCTTCCATAGAAACCATATTTTCCAAACTTAAGAAACAATATTTTGTTAAAATTTTACATTATTTTAATTTGGTTTCTTATCAAATGTTCTAAAAGCCTGCTTATAAAGTCTTTGTATTTGTTGCAAAGTGGCCCCACCTGTGTGTGTCCAGCTAGTGAGACAGTATATTTATAGTTAATGTTTTGCAGACACATCTCATGCAGGTACAATTTTGATGCCTCAGTCGTTATATTATTTCTTACAATAATAATAATATAATAATCGTAACTAACAATATCAGGTTCTGGATCTTGATTATCTCTCATTCTTTCTTTTTGTCTTGTCTCTGATCATGCATCAGCACACATGATAAACCAGATTTAGAGAATACATTTGAATTGTTGATGAAACTCTGGGCTACAGAAGATGCATCAAGAGGTTTGTATGGATAATGAGGTTTCAGACTGCATTGTGAGAATAAATCTTATCTAATTTCATTACATTTATTCATTTTTAACTTATAAATGTAGAATATTTCACTCATCATCATCATTATGTCACTTCGAGATGATTTGCTCTTCTGGGTCAGTTAGTAAGATATGAGTCTATTGGGCAACAATAATGTGTCTGTACAGGGGCTGTTCAGAAGCAGGAAGTCCAACACAATGCAAGAGACATTTCTGAGGGACAAAAAACTGATGAATCCGTCAAACACACCGTGTCCTCCACAGCTGTACAAAAAATCTAGCTGCTTCAGGTTGAAGGCCATGTAGCATTTTTTCATTCTATTACATGTTATCAGGAACACACTGTGTGTGTTACTTTGTTTTCTCACCCATCTTGCACCGTGTCTCTATTTCCTTGGGTTCGAAGGCGTCATGCTCATTCAAGCTAGTGGGCACATAACCCATCAGAATGTTTATATTTTATTGTGATAGAGTAGTTTCCTTATAATATGTAGTTCTAATCATTTTATGAGACAGAAATATTCTTAACTGGGATATAGTTTATACTTCAAAAAGTCTATTGGTGCCTTCCACAAGTTGAGGAGGGAATTCAACTTAATAAAAAAAGAAAGTCGCCGTCCCGTCCTCATCAGGAGGTTGATAGTGAAAGATGTAGGTTATCTCAGGTGAGATTTACAGAGACAGGCTATATTTGCTTGATGGAAATGTATGCAGATTTAATCATTATTGCTTCCCCCTCTCGCTGTGTAGTTATATCTTTGTGCGTAGGTGTGGTTACAGGTCATACACACTTTGGGTTGTGGTGATGATGGATCTTTCAAGGAGGCTGAGCAGCACTGGTGACAGCTCGGTCTGAGCTTTTAATGCCGCCGGAGCACACGCTGCTGTGTGTTGTCAGCACAATCTCATCCGTACTCATGCTGCTTCCTATGCATCGTGTTTGAAAACTTAGCTGTAACTTAGTTGGCAGGTTTCATCTATGGCTTCATTATCCGTGT
This sequence comes from Hippoglossus hippoglossus, assembly GCF_009819705.1. Classification (NCBI taxonomy): domain Eukaryota; kingdom Metazoa; phylum Chordata; class Actinopteri; order Pleuronectiformes; family Pleuronectidae; genus Hippoglossus; species Hippoglossus hippoglossus. The sequence continues at coordinate 7,285,707 of NC_047171.1, read as the reverse complement.
TCTTGAAGTTTATTTGTATTGTGGATTAAGTCTTTTTATGTCAATTTACTTTTCTTTTTCTGATGAGGCAGACAAGATTTATTGTAATTGCCTTGTAGCTATTTTAATTTATCTGCATTCATATGCATATAGTTGTAAATAGCGATTAGCCAAAATGTCTTCTGGAGCTAATGGCCCTTCCCACTTCCTCTCTCTTGGCCCTGCCCCTAGATATGAAGTGCCCTTCACTGGTAGTGTCCCCCTCCACTACGTTTGAAGGGGTGTTTGAAGGGCTAGATGTCCACTTCCCCTCCATCACGTAAAGAAATAGGACAACACTACCCCTTCACGGCCACACGCAAAACAAATGGGTAGGGCCAAGTGGTACAGGGCTAAGGGGTGAATTGGGACAGGGCCTAAAACACCTTCAAAAACTATCACTGTTTGTGTTTAATGTGGAGAAACGTTCCACTTGTGTCATAAAATAAACTAGTTGGACTGTCGACAGAGACTTGGCCTGGGTATGTGCTGTCTACTCCGGAAGCCCCAAAATAAAAGCCGATGGGCTCTGAGACTTCAATTACATAAGAACACAAATAATTGTTGAAGTTTTAAACTGGTTCAAACCCAAAGTGTTTACCTTAAGCTCTAATTGTGCCCCCACCAGAATGTGTTCTTGAACTTTTTGAGAGACAGCTTGTTTGTCGACTGAGCAGATGATAAACCCCAACAGAAAGGAAAACACCTCCTTACTGTATCTGGCCTTCAAACTCCCCCCTGCGGTCTCTTTGCCAGTAATGTAAAACGTACTGCTGCTCATTGTCCATCCTCCTACAACTGTCAGGGTGGTCCTCACATCAAGCTGCGGAAAACTACGGCAAAGTTTAAACATGAAGCGCCATGTAAAGGCTGCATTCACATAGAAATCATAATGTAGTGAAACCTCAAGAGATCGTACCTCAGATGTGTTGTTTTCAGAAAATGATGTCCTTTATAATACGATTCACCTCGCATTTTAACTGTGAAGGAACATTATCCCAGCTCAAAAAACTCTGAACGCTCATTCATCTCACAGAGTCCTGACTCTCATGGGGTTCATTCATGTGCTTCTGTTATCCTCTAGAACACCATGAATCTTTAAAAAGCCTTTACTTCCTTGCAACCCTGTCTTCACAGAAAATGACAGCGCTGTCGGTGGCGGCAGCTTTTTTAACCCTCTTACGTTTTAGTATTCAGCTCGTGTCGGGATGTAGCTCAGCTCAGGTTATCCAGTGTAAGAAGTTGTTGACCCGTCTTTACGGCTTTATTTTCAACAGATGTTTTCAACTTTGAACCAAAGGAGCAGGTGCTGAATACTGTCTGGGCGAAAAAACCCAACTTCTAATACGCATAATAAGGTGAGCTTTCCCCCCCCCCATGACCTCACCCATCAGCCAAACCGGATAAATACCACCTGATCCTTCAGTTGAGCCCTGAAGAAAACCCGACTTATTTATGTGAGATTAGTTTCCATGGTGTCGATCTCCAAATGCAGTTTGCTCCCAGCCCTTTTCACTGCTGAAAATATCATCCAATCAGACTGCAGATTTTCAATATAGTGAGAACTGAATATGAATTAAATATGATATGAAGCTTTGTTGTAAAAGGGCACACATGTCAAGGTGATAACAGCTGTAACTGTCTTCACATAGTATAACATCATGCTCACATCTTGAATATTGTATATATTTAAATATTACAGAAACCCTAATAGGTATGGTGATATCTTTAATGCATGTGTGCCTGAAACTAAAACTGTTATTGACCTTCCACCTAACAGTGGTGCTAATTGAATGCTGTCTGTGTCCCTGTATTGCATAGGTGGCAAAAGTACACACATATTACTTACTCAAGTGAAGCACAAAGTAAAAGTCTAATACTGATTCAACCTCTTTACTCAACTAAAAGTACAAAAGTACAGGCTTGGAGTCTGTAGTATAGTATAAAAAGTATAAAGTATATAAAATAGTATAAAAGTTCCCCTCTGAAAGGGGACTTCTTCACATAAGATGACAAAAATAGTGAACTAAAACAGGGGCAAAGGCCAAATAATAGATTTCCAAGTATGACGGTGGTGATTGATGATGCAAAAAAAAACCAACACCTATATCCCCTCAAATGCATTAAAACAAAAACAACAAGCCTGTGTTACCTCTTGCCAGTTTATCGACCCCAAACCATAGTAAGGAGCGCACTGGTTTTGTAGCTTAGCTCGTTATTAGCTGGTAACTAGCTTAGCGGTCCAAGCACTTGGCTGGAGAAAGATGAGGAGTCGGCGTGCTGCGTTCAGGAACAGGCCATGTCTGTTTTGAAAATATAGAAAGTACAGATATTTGTATTAAAATGTAGGGAGTAAGTACAGATACCTGCAAAATCTACTTCAGTACAGTTAAAAGTAGTGCTTCTCACCTCTGATCATATTAGAGGAAAAACCCAAATGTGACCATAGAGACAGCACACAAGGCAATTCATTGAAAGTGCATTTTCCCCAAAAAACAACTGATGACAAATGTGAATATTTGCATAATTCAGATGGTGACACTGGAGGACTGAACTGTTAATTCTCACTTGCTTTCAAAAAACGTCAGATCTGCCCCTTTAGATCCCGTCCTCTCTTGACGTTGTAGTGGGCTGGAAAGAGTACGTACCAAACAAGCTCTCACAGAGTGTTCCCTGACCTTGTCGGCGCTCTACAGCCAAATTAAATATCTGCCTGTGATCACATTACTGGACAAGTGGGTGGAGAAAGACAAAAGGACGACTTTCCACAGATTATCACAGTTCTCCATTTAATTATTTCATCCACTGGACTCAATGGAATTACGGACGTGCATGAGAAAAAACAATTTACCAATTTATCCTAATAGCTAAAATTCTCTCCATGGCAGACGAATCAAATTATCATTTTACATAAACTGAACCTTTGGACAGTTAGTCATAAAGCCCCTATGTGAAAGCTTTACATTTTATTCTACAAGAATGTTGAATACATTTCAAGCGGACATGCTGATGATGAAGTGATAAAGGTTTAATTGTTGTTTATGTACATTTTCCCTCACAACTGCTTCTGACTCACACTTAAAGACCATCATTACACTCTATTGTCTCAGTGTCTAAAGCTACAGGCCATTTAAAAATGATGAAATGTTACAGAGCTATCGGGAAATCGCATTAAAGGTTGCAAGAGTAATGGGGGAGTGAGTATATCTCAAATATGTACCTTATATGCCAAGTCGATCATTTCTACAACTTGGTTTACTGTTCAATTATCTTTAATTATGAAATTTGTGTGTGAGAGAGAGAGAGAGAGAGAGAGAGAGAGAGAGAGAGAGAGAGAGAGAGAGAGCACTGGATAAAATGGGGACTATTGGTCTCATCCTTGGTATTCCCACATATACCATTGGCCTGAGGTCTCACCAACAATAAATTAGGAATTAGATAAGGGAACAAAGAAACAAAGGTTTCCACACAGGGAGCGGAGCTGATTTATTGCTGGTTTACAAGGTGGCCCCCTGAGTTAAACCATGGCATGAAAGAGGAATAAATCGCCCCTGATCTAACGGAGCCTCCAGACTCGAATGTTCGTTTGGCACCAGAGGTCAATACTGCTGGCCTCGGGCCACTTGCAGTATTTAATCTTCAGCCCTTTGGCTAAACTGAAGCATAGATAATCCAAGCCTACACGGACACGGCAGATTCAGGTGTTGTATCACCAGCCACCGGTGGCTCCTCCATGGCTTTTTTTTTATCACACTTTATCACAAGTGTCCGGCAACACTTTGCAATACAGCACAAAACTGTTACACAGCTGCATGTAAACACCCAACCATGGACCTAACTGCAAGTTTTAACTGCAAAAAATAGCCCCCAATTATCCACAAAGGAACTAGTGGCTACATCATTAATGTCTAGATGGATTGTTTTTGATTCATGCTGATATAAATCTGCACTTTTTACACACATAGCACCAGCTATTTGTTAATTACAACTTGCTGTTGAGTGATTGCTGAATAAATCAATAGTTCATTGCACGTTAGCATGGTGGTAAATTATAATATGATTTTCATAAAACATTGTTTGATTATTTTTTTAACGATATATTGGGGGCATTTCACTTTTACTGACAGGACAGTGCACGAGAAAGAATCATGGAAGACACAGGAAAGGACAGATCTGACTCAGATCCCTGTAGGAGTTACTCTTACTGCAAATCCAACTTGATTGTTAATCAGCAGTGAGCTCTATTTTCCATTTTTGACACTGTTTTGGTATCATTAGAAGTCACTGAGAGTGTTTTGCAGTATCTTGTTGAAAAAGTATTTTTCAAGTGATACTTATAGTGATTTATAACTACAGTTTCACAGAATTTACGTTTATCCCTTTCCTTGACGACGCATGTTCACTTCCTCCCACTATCCAGAAATGAAGCCAAAATATCCTGGACACGAACACTGCCATCTTGCACCAATGACGTCATTTGGAGCCAGAGTCCGCTGAATTGAGATTCTGCTGATACACTCGACAATGACACGTTTTATTTGATGCCCATGTCCCATTCACTTACATTGAGTAGGTGGGATTTATGACCTATACTGCAGTGATCCACCAGGGGGGAATCTGGGCGGTTTGGCTTCAATTCTACGTAGCTGTCATGCTGTTCATCTTTATATAAAGTCATGGTTACAACTTTGTTTTATTCCTGACAGTGTAGTTTTCCATAAGCTATAGTGTTACTTAGTGTGAACTCTTCTAGCCTGTCACAGTGTAGTAAAAGTACTAAGCAGGTCTTAACAAACAGAGACTGCATGCAGCTTTGCCAGTAGCTCTGTTACTTGTTTTTCCAGTGGCAGATTGAGCTAAATGCTGCTGTGAGCATAATAACACAGCCATCGTACCTTATAGCATGTTGCCGTAGAGGTGGAGCTGATGTCACGGCATCAGGAATCCGGTCATAAACCAAAGTATTGGACAAACTGAAATTTTGACTTGACGATGATGAAAGGTCAGGGGGCTGCCAGCTAATATAAGTCATCTTGAGCGTAATGACTGTCTGCAGCTAACTCATCAGGAAATAATTCCTCTCAGCACCTCAAATGTCAAACTAATGGTGTTGCAGCATGAAAAGTCAGGGGGTCCAGTCATATCTGTCCATTCAGTCATGGAGAGAAATTTCAGCCTGGACCCACAGACCACTTGACTGTTAGTGATGTGAACAGAAATGCACTTTTTTCCTTAACAATAATAAGTATTTGTCATTTAAAGCACCCTCACCACAAGCCACATCAGATCACAGCTGACTGCACATGATCGACGCCAAGCTGGACAGGCGGCAGGTGTCCCATTGATGTCGGAGAATACGCCACATTAGAAATGAACCTCTGAGAATTCACCACTGCTTACTCTCCTCCTTCGACCTCTGCTGATAAAATATGGAATACAGTCATGCACCTGTCACTGAAGAGCCACCGTGCAAGATTTGCTTATTCATGCAGTTACTTTAGCTTTGAAGTTTCCCTCTGATTGTCATTTCCTTTTGAAGTCATGATGAATTCAATGTCCTGCTTTAGATTCCTGCTGGAGAAGATGTTTTATCTTTGGAGCAGTTGGTTGTGGTTATCTCCCAACCTTGGCCCCACCTGAGAGGACAGTCCTGGGGGTTTAACATTATCCTTTTTAGATTGTGTCGCCGTACTTTATGCTAATAGTTATATGCAAATGTGGAGCCTGACAACAATTTTCTGACACAGGCCTCTCAGGTCCTGCTCAGAGTCTGTGATCCTTATCAAGGTGTGTGCATGTGGGTACGTGTGTGTGTGTGTGTGTGAGGGAGCAAGAGAGACGGACACTGGGAGAGAGAGGGCTTGTAATAGAATTAGAAGTGACTGAGTTCGGTGCCATGCACAATCCTAATCACTTTATATTTTAAAGACCCCGGATTAATTGCCATGGTTTGCAACTGGGTACGTGCGTAAGCAGCATATCCTCAGTAGGCAAAATGTCAAAGACAGACAAAACCCCCCAAAGCATTACGCCCACACATGTTCACTGTTCTTGCAGAAGGACACCGTCAAGGACAGACTAAACCAATGTATTTTTATATTAGAAAAAAAACAAGTATATGATATGTTAGGGTTTTTTAAACCCTTAAATAACATTTCCACATTTCTTTTGCATTGTATTTCATTGGCTTATTTCTCTTTTCATGGTTACTGCAGCTGAGGGAGAAAAGGCCATTTTGCAACTCTGCAGAGCTGAGTTTTGTTTATGAGTACAGTGCTTGTGTGAAATTCTAAATCTAGGGTAAGTATTGTGTCCTGAATTTTTAACCTTAACCTACCCCTGCTTGTTTAAAATGCAGAGCATCTGCTTCTGCATACAAATGCTCCCACAATTTAGTCTCCGTCTCCGCCTCCCACTACCTACAGCGAGTCCCAGATGAATGCTGAGGCCTCCCTTTTAATTCACCTATGCACCTGTTTTGGCAATCGCGCTGGTGATTAAAATTTGTATTATTTGCTAGATTACCTTCACCTAAAGGCTGTGCTTAAACATGAGTAATATCCCAATAGAGCACTTTAAGGGGAGTGTGCTGGCCTCATCAGCAGCAGCTAAAAGCCCTCTCTTCCCTCTTATTCCCTGGGAGCAGGACTGGGGAGCTTTAAAAAATAGACAGAGCCTTTACATTCATGGGGAACAACGGCGGGGCAGTGGGAATTGGAACATGGTCTTTAACATTTCCGACAGAGCCAGTGTCTTAACAGAGAAAAAGTTCAAAAACACAAAGAGGTTTACAGAGTAACCAGCAGACAAGACAAAAAGTCTCATTCAAGCTGATTCAACTTGCTGCTTCCTTTCCCTGCAGGTTACTAGAAGGAATAAACATTCATGTTGTGCTGATACGAAGAGACTTTTAATACATTTAATAAATACTTCACACAGATCACAACTCTACAGCGTTGGTGGACATGGTGTGAAGTTACCTGCACCAACAGTTAGTCCTCAATAAACTGCAGCACATCCACATCTCTGCTGCTCGACTGCCCACCCACACTTCACTGGCTCCCTGTCCCACAGCAGATCCAATTCAAAGTGCTTCTCTCCACTCACATAACCATGCAGGCCCCCATCTACCTCACTGACATGCCCCTACACCACATGCCCTCCTGTAGCCTCCACCCCTCCGAGGCCAACCGCTTGTCACTTACACTCAGAACCAAGTAGCAGACCTCACCCTCCCTCAGGAACTCTCTCCCCAAACAAACAAATCACAGACAGCTTCTTTCTGTCCACCACTAAAACCATGTTTAATATGTCGTCCAGATCTTAAAGGTTATATTCAGATTCTCCCAAGTGTGTGTGTGTGTGTGTGTTTGTGTGTGTGTGTTTTCTTTCTCCAGTAAAGTAATAACAATGCCTCGCACACACACATAAATGTATTAAACTTAACAATAAGACACAGTTCAATGTACAGTGTTGTTCTGATTAATATCCTCTAATTAACAATATGTGACTAAGTCAGCTGTCAGATGAGAATTCCAATTATAATATCTATAACTAGGAGCTAGTGATGACATTTCAGGCATTCAGACACAAAGTGAGTTCCACACTTGAATTAAAAGCAGGTCTGACAGATGTGTGAAGAGGGGAAGGGTGAGACATTATCATTGAACAAGGTGGGTTATGACATGTGCACCTTAAAGAAGGAAGGGACACAGCTCAGAACACAAAAGAGACAGAAAACCCAGTTATGTGTTGATATTTTGGAGAAATTAAACCTCCGATGGGTGAAGACCCACCTGCCATGGTGCAGTTATAGGCAATTTTGCATTGTAATAATTTTCTGCTGGCATTGTGTCAAGATATGAGAAAATGACGAATGCAAAAAAAATTGTCTGAAAGCTCCCTACTTATTTTCCAAATGTCTGACAACAACAACAAATAATAACACAGTGAGCCATAAAGTGTTGTCTCAACCAACAGTGGAAAATATCGGTGGAGGAGGAGATCATTACTGCATTCTCTGGGAGTCCTCTTTTGTTTCGATGCTTCCTTTAAAGATTACACATTCAAAGAAAAGTGCTGCTTGGCACAAAGTTGCACAAAGTCTTGCAGAAAGTGGCAGTTTTTTTATTTTTCACAGTGTCAGCTCACAAGCAATAATTGATACATTTGAAAGCCTTGACATGGCTGCAGTAACATGAGAGAAGTGTGGGAGGCGAGTGTCAAAATATGTCTTCGACATGTTAAGTGCTAACACCGGCAGATAGACAACAAATGCCCCCAGTCCCCCTGAGCTGGCTTCTGTTCCCTACTTTTTGAAAAGCCATTAAATGGTTCAACAGTCAGATGGACACTGTTTTACTTTCTTGTTTTCTACATTTGTGGATATGGACCTGTCAGAAAAACACCTCATGTTGTATTTTGGGGTGGAATGTGACTGTAACCATAACTTTCCTACTGTTTTGAATTGACCAGTGAATTGCATTGGCTATATATCTACAAACATAACATAACAAGGGTAATTTGTAGCCTTTAGTTGAGAAATATTCTGTGTGACCCACAAACCCTCAGTGATTTTCCTATCGAGCCCACTTGCAACTGAAGTCGAACAACCCAACAACAAAGAAGACGAGGCAATGAAGGAATGCAATTAATGAAATATGGGGAAATAAATACCATTGTCTAAAAGTGTCTAATCAGCAGGAAAGTGTGTCACACTTACTTCAGAATACAATCACAATTTAACCAAAACACTGACATACTGTCAATTAACACAGTTGTTAGGCCTGACAGCTGCAAATAGTTGTTACTGTCAACTTGCTCACATTATGTTGCTGGGCCAGTTAGCACAGGGCGCGCTAATTACAACTTATCACTAGAAATCCTCCATGGTAATCAGTGTGAATGACACCATACATATAAAATGTAGTTATTTGACCCATTGTTAATTTGAAATCATTGATTGGTGTAGCTTTGAGCCTGAGAAAATGGTTATCAATCACAACACAACAGAAGTAACGATCCAAAGGTCAGACTTGTCAACCAGCCCGACTACTGGGACTCCAAGTACATTATGTACCCTAAGTACTCTGCTACTGCTTGTGTTTTTATGATTGTGTTAGTTTTATTTAGCTATTTATTTAGCTTTTAGTTCAAAATAGATTAATGATTCTGTTCGTTTCCTGCCTGGCCATCCACACTAATGTTGATCATTTGAACCTGTGAAGCTGTTACCTGTAAACCAATTGGGTAGAAAGAATGATGATCAACATGAGCAAAAGCAGAAGAAAAAGACAAAGAGAGCAGGGGCCACCAGGAGCAAGCAGACAGAGAAGGAGACACGTAAGAGGGAAGACGAAGAGGAGAGGCTAAGGGAGGACGACAGGATGCTGAGGCAGAGAAAGGAAGAAAGAGCAGCAGAACTGCACCAGAAACCACAGGAGATGTTCCACCATGGGAGAAGGGAGTGTGATGGATGGGTCTACGGTCAGACAGAGGAAGAAGGGCTGGAGTTTGGTGGCACAGCAGAGTGAAGAGTTGTATTTAAGCGTGTGAACCTCGCGGTTGTGGTCATGTGTGAAAGATGGTGCATCAGTGGCCCACAGAATTAATGACTGGTTCCATATGCAAATCTCCCATTTGGCTTGGATTTTTTAATTCTTCTCTTTGGACTTTAAAATTCCCTCCTCGTCCCTTCTTTTACTTCGTATTTTTACGAATCTTAGCCCACGGTATTTGGGACTTTTTACTTTAATCCATCCATTCATCATCTGCACCGCTTATCCTTTGAAGGGTCACAGGAGGGGTGAGACTCCAATCCCATCTGAGATGGGGCGGGAGGCGGGGTAGACCCTGGACAGGTCGCCAGTGTATCGCAGAGCCAACATACAGAGACAAACAACCATTCACACTCACCTCCACACCTTAATACACATAACTTTTGATTGTTGGATGAAGTTGGTGTACCTGGAGAAAACCCAGGCAGAAACAGTGAGAACAAGCAAACTCCACACAGAAAGAAATTTAGTTTAGTTTAGCTTAGCTCTTTATTTATTGTGTTCATAAGTCGGTGCTTGAATTCTAACTGTCAGCCCTCTGTTTTAATATTGTAATAAATTGATATTCATCCAATACAAATCTCTGTAATCTCCTCGGGCAAACAGACACTGATCTTGCACCCATAAACCCACAAGAACCTGCACTTGCATTACAAAAACCCAAATTCCCTTTTTCAAACCACCTTACATGTGCAGCTGATGCAGCTTCTAAGTAAAAGTGCATTAGTCGCTGCAGGATTGATGTTTGATATTGAACCAAGGTTGTGTTGTGATAATACACCTACAGCTAGGCCATTCTAACTGCAGCCATCTGCGGATGGCACTGTACAAATCATTGATCATTACATTTCCAGCAGTTCCATGTATTTCCTTGGCAGAATGTACCGTATATGACTCACCCAACCTCTGTCATATCCAAGCTATTACCAGCACTGAAATGCAGAGAGACGTCGCAGGGTGGATTTCCAGGCCTCCTCTTCCTGTAATTGGCAAGACGGCTTCAGCTCTGTCTGACAATAGAAGGCTGAGTGAACAGAGGGTTTGTCACTTGGGAGCAATGAAGTAAAATGTGGGAAAAAATTGGGAATAACTGTGCAGTATAAGGTAGATAAGACACATATTGATCACCCTCCATTTGCTTTAACTGCCTCACATTTCAGCAGTATAACCTCAACATTTTGTGAGGTATGCTGTTGAGTTGAAACACAGTTCTTAGGCTCCAACTGTGTTTATAAGGCTGAGTCATCCAGAGACTTCAATGTCACAGCAAGCTGCCGGAGCTCAACAGCACAGTAATGTTTTTACAACTCGATAGGCACTTGAAAAAGCCCTAGAAAGGAAATTTCTAAAAAAGACAAGAGACATTCTCATTCACTTTTACAAGTGTCGAATGTGTTGCTGGTGCAGGTGCTGCGGTGCATATGTACAGCGGTGTAACCTGAATCATATGGAGCACAGCCTATTTTGGGAGTTGACTTTTCTGCTGATGGAGACAGTCTGTTGTTTGGGTTCAAAGGCCACCATATCTCTCCCTCCCCTGATTCGTCTTCCATGGATTAAATAAGCTCCGTCTTTGACCGTCCGTCTTTATCACCAAACTGTGCTGTGCTTGCATCTGCACACGGTGGCACTTTGCAGTCACGTCCTGCAAAAGAATATTTATCTTTCTAAACTAAAAGCGATGTAGCCGTTATGACATTTTCGGACCAATTGTTGTCTTTCACTTCCAGGTAATACAAAACCTGCTGCCAGTGGGAATTCGCTTTTTCATTTGCTGCGTGTAGTACATGATGCTTGATTTTAATATAGAGTGGTGTACTAGTGTTGCCCTATGTTACTGAAGCTTTTAAAATGTAATAATAGTAATATAGTCTTATGGATTTGACATTGAACTGTCTGCGCTTTGTTGTTGAACACATGCTGAACTCTTAGGTCCCCGGTAAATTGCTTCCCTTGTGTAAATCCATCATCCACTGATTTGATCTAAATCCAGGCTTCTGGTCCAGTGCTAGGGGAGTTCATGCCCTTTCACATTATTTTTAGTGCAGTGATTGCTCCATGGTATGTGATGATTGACACTGCTGTTCAAGGTGAGAAAAACAAATATACGATTTTATAAATAATTCACCGATCAAACTGAAACAGGATCTACCTGTTTTAAATTAAGGTTTTCTTGATTAATCAACTGAGTATATTTTTGCCAATGTGGCGGCAGTGTAATGCACAATCACCTTTGTTAATTCAGACAAGCATTTAGCTAAGGTAAGAATGCACAACAAGTCATACCTTGAGGCTGCAACAACAATAACCTATTGGTTTTCACTTGTCAGTCGAGAACATAAATCTGAGGCTGCAGAAGAGACAACTCTACAGTGGAAGACTGGAAAAATGTAGACCAATTGAACTCTGCCTTGACAAATGCGTATTCCTTCTTTAATCCCCACTACCCGCATACAATCACCTGTATTGTTGTTGATGTTATAGGTTCAAAATTAATGGACCCAACCTGCCTTGTGTCAACAGGCTGGTGGTGATGGTGTGGCCCCCATAACACCAATCAATCCTCATTTCAATGCCACAGCCTATTTGAGTATTGTTGACCATGTGTATCCCTCTATGGCCACAATTTATCCATCTCCTAATGGCTTCTTTCAGGATTATAATGCTCCTTGTCACTCGGCAAAAGTAGTCTCAAAGAGGTTTCATGAACATGTCAATGAGCTCAGTGAACTTCAGTGGCCTCCCCAATCTCCAGATCTGAGTCTAACAGAACACCTTCTGGTTGCAGAAACGATGTAATGTAGTCACGTCAACATGAGCAGACTCTCAAAGGAAAGTTTGTGAAATCCGTGTCGTGAAGAAATTAAACTGAGGGGGTATGACGTTCCAAAAAGGTCCACATACTGGATTTCTCAGCTTTCTTGCATCTTTGTATGTGAATTAAATGAGACACATGGCCTAATGCCATGATGTATAAATGCAATTACACCATATAATAATAATACTATTATACCAGTAATACTATTCCAATCCCAGTGAGGACCAGAGGATGTGGTAATTTTAACAATCTCAATGAAAAGCCTGTTTAAAGGCTTTCAGCAAACCAGAAAGTCTCAACCTTATCTTACTTGTAATGTTCACATGTGTAATAAAAAGATTACAATCCTGTGTTTTGCTGGCAGGGTTCTTGAATAATGTCCTTCATATAGTCCACGTTCTCTGCTGACGTTAGGTCTTTGCTTCATACCAAGGCTGACTCAACTCATGTACTCAAAAACCAGCTGAAAGACCCATGTTCATTCCTTGATGATTTCTATGAAACAAGTTGTGAAAAGGTAAAACTGTAGGAAGATGTGGTCTCGTCCAATTACAGCCTTATGTGTGAGTGGTTTGCAGCCCATCCCAGAGTGGTGTCACTTTTCTTTCTATCTACCACAACCGCACAGCCGAATTCTGACCATCAGCCACATGATCAGCTGTTCCTCGCGGAATCGATCAATGTATATGTCATAAAATACACTCAGTCAGCGGTTTAAGTGCAACTATCTCACACTAATGCTGTCTAATACACCAGTCCTTTAGCAAATCCTCCCCCCATGAAGGTTATAATGTCCAAATCTTTATTGAAATTGCCTCAGTGAGGTGTTGATTCAATTGTATGGTGATTCGGAGGATGCATCTTGTGTTCCTGTTGAAATGGATTATACAGGGAGATGTCCTACTCTCTAAAAACAACTATAACTCTCAGTTTTCAGCACAAACAGGACATTATAACCTTCATGAAGAGAGGATTTATTGCACGACTGCTTTATTAGTCTGCATTAGTTTTAGCTTGTTGTTCCCAATAAAGGGCCAACTGAGCGTGTCTGCAGCAGACTGCCAGGAATGGACAAAAATATTCTTTCTTGGGTGTAATGCAAGATGTAATTGCATGGATGCATTTCTTCATGTGTAGCCGTTCCATTCATGTATGATGTAAAAATGCAAACATCAAAACATGAAGCCAAATTGACGGGGAGTACCGATTTTCAACGCCATCGCAGGAAGCAATAGTTCCATCATGTCTTTGGGTTCCACTTATGGCAGTAACATGTCGTATCGTCCACTGAATGAGAAATAGATTTACAGTGAGATATCGGGACAATCTCATAAAACTGCACCTGCACAGAAAATATAGATGTTGTCGGTTTGTTCAAATTAAAGTCACAGAGATGAAAACCAACAGACACGATACTGGTACGTACCTAGCATTTTAAAATGAGCTGCTTCTCCGCGCCTTTCATGACAGAGATAACAATATTACTTTGGATCACACCGATGCCACGTGATTGTTTGTATTCGCCGCAAGCCACGTTGACTTAATTCCTGCTGTGCACCTTTGCCATCTCAGGACAACGGAGCTGTCGGGATGCCGGCGTCTGGCCGTGTTTCATATCAGCCGATCTAGCACAGCTATGGCGTGTTTGCAAAGCCTGCCCTGTGAGAATGATAAATTGAAGTGATACATGTGTGGTCTCACCTGTACGGCTCAGGAGTCTCTTGGGTGAATAGCTGCTCTCTGTTTGTTTGTGTGTGTGTGTACTGAACCTGTCTTTTCTCCTGGGGGGAGCTGGGTACTGGGCTCAGTGGGGCCTCTGTGCAGACATTATCGCCCACCCATCTATCCCCATGGGTTGCAGCTCCCTACATCTCTGCCAGAAGGGCTTGAAGGCCATTTGTTACTCCTAGCATCCTACACGTCTTTCTACAAACTTGGTTCCTTCTTTATTGTTTCTATCACAATTTCTTACCCAGTATTTTCAATACACTTTTCTTAAAACATGCTATATAATGTATTGTGTCATATTTACCAATTTCCAATATTATATTATATTATATTAATTTGTTTTTAATTTGTTTTTAATTGTCTGCATCTCAACATTACAAATAATGATTAGGTTATACAAGAAATGAAAATGAAAACAGCACCGTTAAGACACCTCTGACAATATAAAGAAATAAACTTACCCCAATGTGATTGTGTTGCAGTTCTATTTCTCCACTCATATTATACAGAGATGTGCTATACTGCTGTTCAGAGGACACCTTGTAATGCCCCCTCTCGCTTGTTTACATTGAACCAAACAAGCTGGTAAAAGCCCCCCCACTGTGTGATTTTAGGAATTAGAGGTGTGATGTGAAATACAACAGTGTTGGCATTGTGTTAGCTGGAAGTATCACCAAGACATTTAGAGAACTGTACATTAATCAGGTGGAAATCCAGTTCTCTTGTATTCCTTGTAGTAATATATTTCATACGAACTACACTATTGATCAGGGGTCACACATAGGTGGACCCAGATGCCATCCTGTCTGGATCCAGGCCTATAACTGATGAATACACTCGATGCCACAAAGCCAATTGAGTCTGTGAATTCTGATAATGATGTTTCCATCTCACTCCCCAGGGAGAGAAAAGAGGGGGAAGAGACTGAAAAGTAAGAAACACATGGTGTGCTTTAAAAAGAGAAAAGTAGTTGTTAAAATCAGCAATGTCAATCAACACTACACCATTCCAGCCCCAGACACCCTAGAGGTCACATCCTCTCAATGAACAAGAAAAGTGAAGGTAGAATATAAGAAGAAGAGAAAAGCAGGTTTTAAAAATATTCAGTTGAGAAGATGTGTTGAAATTGTTAGAAATTTGGTTGAGACTGTTACATGAAAATGAGTAAACAAAAAGAAGAAAAGGGGGAAATTAATTTTCACTCTTAATTTGTTTCAAATCAAATCAAGTGCCTAATTTTGAGATGCTATTTATAAAAGCTTTCTGTTGTGTATTCTATATTTTACTTTACACTCTTTTGACTCTTTTTTTTATAATCCCTCCACTTCAATATGTAAACTTACCCCCCAAAATGTGTTAATACTGTATTCTTTCTTTGATTTGTCAGTTGTTGACTGCACACAGATGTTAATGCATCTAATATTTCAATATGAAGTGCACAGAATCACAATGCTAGGGTCGACGTGATAATGTTTCCAGACCTTTGACTACATTTTCTCCCTCTGGACCTCGCTGCATTTTAATGTAATACCCCTGCTGAAGGTTTGAATAAGGAAATCAAAGGCTTGTTTTTTCTAAATGGACAAGGCTGCTTCGATTGCTGCGATCGAAACCAGCAAAAGCACAGAGCATTCTTGAGACAACTGTCTGCCTGAGTCTTTCTAATGATAAATAAAGAATTGTGCCGTTCACAAAGCAAAACTTGTCTGTTACTTCACTGGTATTTTGTCTTGAGTAAACTACTTGACAAGCTAGATGGTGTATGTTTTGGGATTTGCAGCTTCAATAGATGTGTTGTCAATACACTGTTTATTATTTAGTTAGCAATTGCTAACACACAAAGGCATAAGATGTTTGCTAAAATATATTGTACATTTTTACACTGTTTATGCAGGTCAGTATCTAACTCTACCACTATAGAGTCAGAGTTGATTTGCACCATTAGCAGTATTTATGTGCCAACATTTTTGTATTTGATGCTAAAACTGTGAATATTGTTTTTGGTGTTTTTATTTTGTGAACATGTTGCAAATTGAATTAATATGTATTATTCTGAACATCTCAAGAGTTTAAATACTTTACTAAATGCCAAACATTTGGAGGAAGTTTTATCAATAATACAATACCAACTAAAGCTGTAGGTAAGATAAATAATTCTAAACGAGTAATCTTTAAATCTGTTGGATTGATTTGATTGTTAACAGCCCGACATAAAACCGAGGTAAAGTTGTAATATTTAGCTGTGTATTTTCTACGCCTGGTCGACAGCCTCTCCACACATTTGACCTTAAACATCTCCATCCCACAAGTTTGGACACTTGAACTTGACAGAGTAATGAGCATGAAGAGCACACCGGCAGCTATTAATCCTGGTGTGTCACTCACTGTCATGTGGGAAAAAGGGTTACTGATGCCTGCTGTTAGACAGCAGGGATTCCAGGCCATACAGAGGATTTAAATCAGAGCCTTGTTATTGAAGCCCATCGATTCACTGTCATCATAATCTCACCTCAGCAGAGCGCTGAGCTCCCGTTACCACACATTTGGAGTTGTTTGTTTACCCAACGATTAGCCCTCATGGGTGCAGAGATGACAAAGGGGCCCTGAACATTACAGTACATATCTCATGTGCTATACATAGTGGAGTCCAGACTGCTTTCCTATTCACATGCATCCACTCTACCTGGGAGGTGAAGAGATTCTGTAATATAAGGTTTTCTTTTCAAATAGAGCATCATCCACTACACAGCTAACATGCTCGAAATTCACAGACCTTCCAGTGTTCAGTGGTCGCTTGGTCTAAATAATAATGGCTCCTTTTATAACCACCAGTTTCCTTGATACACATTTATGACTGGAAGAATAAATGACTCAGAGTGCTGGTTTTGATAATGCTCTGTACACTTATTTAGAATATGCAAATATTCATTTCGACCAATGCACTTCTTTTTGATGATTTATACATGCTGACACAATATTCTACAAGCAGTATGATGTATAGAGTTTTAGAAGAGGAATCTATGACTTGAATGGATGCTGAGTTGTACAGAATCAGGTTGAATATGGAAAGCAAACGAGTAAGTTATCTCTTCTAAAGATGGATAGCTTTTGAAAATGGAGATAAAGTGATAAAGTATGTCGATGCTTTGTGATATGCAGCCGTTAAAACATCCCCCACCCAACCCAAGCACACGCTTCTCCAACAGCTGCACATTGTGCATGTAAGCAGATCTGTCCCCTGTGGATGGAACTCCCACAGCGACCCACAGCCCTTTATTCCTGTTTGAACACCATTTATGTCTCTTTCTTTGTCTTTCGTCACCAGAACGGGCAAACCCCGTCGCCCCGTTTCTTCCACACTGTCACATCATATTTGTCTCAACATGATAAGACATAAGATTATCTTCAATCATTCTGACCTCTCTTTGATTCAGGTCTTGTCCAGGATGGCGTGTAGGCTGAGAAGGGGGTTGATGGGTAGCAAGTGGCGTCAAAGTGTTGTGGCTATGCGGCCTGAATGCATGAAGACAACGTCCCTGCTCCATTACCCCCCTTGTCACATTCTGTCTCTTACATCAAACTGATAGTGAGACTCTTTTGGCTATGAGACATGTAGGATTATGCACTCTGCCAAGATGGACAAATAGAGCAGACAGATCTGTTATGCTTGGTTATCAGGGGGCTCGGGTTCTGTCAAAGCATTGCCTCATCTGCTTATGAACTCCTCCAGACTGTTCTTATCCAAAGAATGTTGTTTAGTCTTAAAGCACCAAGTGCTGCATGGGCAACGACTATCATGAAACTAACCGCCGAATTTAATGCATATTTGCATGTATTGCTGGTTGATCTGAGCTTTTCTGATCTTTGTTTGTTTTAGGTTTTTGCTTATGCAATTAGTGCATGTGCATGTTAGTGCATATCCCTCCCTGTGAAACGGATGGCCCACCTCGGAGTCCACTTTGAAGGGTTCAGGGGAAAGAACGACGTGACTAAAAAGTGAGAAGAAATTCAATGATGGTCTGGCTTATCCGAGGTAAACGGCCATGACGTGACTGTTTACGAAAGTGAGCAGCTGTAGTAGCCTCATAACATTAGCTAAGTGTTTCAGATATTGTGAAATTTGTTCGCTACATGTTGCTTAAGCCTGTTAGCTTGCTGCTAGCATTGGCATGGAGCATATCACAACTATATTAGCACGGGCTAATTGTGGGGCTTGTTTGTTATTTTGTTAGCTGTCTTGAACACAGCCTTTCTGGTAGTAAATGAACATACGGTACTAATTTTGGCCGACGTAGCACTTGGTGCTGTAGTTCATCATTTAGTGGCTGCAAATCCGTTATATTTAGCCCTAAGAGCCGTTGACCTACACATTTTCAGTGATTGTCCTCACAAAATTAAAACTCAAAAACTCAAACATAATTTCTCATAACAAAATAATCACTTTTTTAATTGAAGTATAATGAATATATGTATGATATACTCATTAATTTGATCCAATTAACATTTGCCCTGAAGGAATGACATTGAAAGCTCATGGGCGAACCTGATTACTTGTTGAAGTTTTGAATTACCTTGCATTATATTCTAATTGAGACTGGCATAGTAATTTCAGAAGTAATACTACGAACGGAACCAGCATTTAAATATTTGAAATTCAACAGGAACATCAGTAGGGAGTGTTTTTGCTTTCAGCGACCGTTGCACGTGAAAAATTGTTTGATGTATTAGTATTCTACATGAAAGTCACTCCTCATCCAAAAAAGACCTGTGTTGTCTGGTATCGAACCACCAGCCTTAATGATGTATTACTCCTCCCCCTCCCTGCAATTTTGACAGAGAACACCTTGAACAACGGTGTGTGTGTTGCCGTATGTTCACAGCATTAATCTCGGGCTGGAACCACAGCTGTGCCGGTGAAAAGATGTGCTCAATGGGTGCTTTGAAGTTCAATAAAGTGATCGTCTCCATTCTATAAATATAATAACATTTCTATCAAATTGCACATTTAAAAAAGTAAAATCACTGTGGTTGTTCTGCAGGATGAGAGGATAATGTTGCGCAATGGATTAGCATTGTGATGTATTTTTTTTTTATTGAACCTTTGTTGTTTTATACACATGATGTAACACCAGTGATTCAGTCAATCTAATTTGGAGTCCACGGTGTACTAAGGATGCTTGTGCTCCTCAGGTCTTTAAAAAAAAGTCTCAATAAAGCTCTAAGTGATTGAAGAGAGAGAGAGAGCATGACATCCAGACCGGGGAGAGGATGTGGAACACCCAACCGTATCCTAAGCTTTGATCTACGGGGGGGATGAGAGCAGACATGTTGGTCTTCCAGTTAGTCAAGTATGTCACTACAGAGGAATAAAAAAATGGCTGAAAAGATGCTGTAAGTGTCTGCATAAATTATTCCGACAGCAAATTCTTCAAAAGATCGCTGAGGTGATTCCAGGATAGAGCTTGTCTTTTTCGGCGCTTGAAAGAGCAGGTAGAGTTTCAAACAGAAACAAAATCTCTCAAAAGTTCTCTCTGCTGCAGGGGAACATCACAGTTCTGTCTGCTGCGAGATGAAAGAGAAGCAGCGGGGTTTCGATCTAGACTTACCGCGCCACCAGGAGTTAACCAGGCCATTCCTCCAAAGCTCATGTCACCCGAGAGATTAATTGGCTTGGGTCTGCTAAGAGTATTACTGATTGGCTCTCATGAACACTGAAGCCTTTATCTCATTGGCTCAGGCGCTGCTTTGGGTAGAATGAAAGACTGAGACCTTTCAGCAGCCCTGCAGTCCAACGTCATACCTGTCTAGACCTTGTGAGAGAATACTCTGTCTCTCATCCCTTCTCGTGTTGTCAGCTGCTTTGTTAGTGTCTTAAAAGGTTAACTGTTGTAGTGTCATATTTTTAGCTCTGGTTGTTTCTATGCGGCTTTTGTGAGGACTATTTTGCACATAATTGCTAAGTGCTATGCCAACTAATTTAACCATCTATCACCTAACCATCACACATACACACACACAGACAGACATTGTAAAGACACAAACACACTGTGAAACAACATACCAATTAGCTAGCAGAAGCTAAGTTACCACAGTTGTCCTGCTATGAGCAACAATTCCAGTAGCAGGGTCGTCTCTGAATGGTGACGTGGTTTAGGGGTTTAGTTTTAGCATAGATATGAGAATGAGCGAAGCTTTCAAGATTCCCACTCATGAGTGTTCACTGGTGGAGGGGGAGCCGACCCACCTTTGATAAGAGGGTGTTGACATTTTCAAATATGTATATATTGCTCTAGAGACGTCCCACATTTTTGACTCCATGCAAGCATTTACCCTGCAAGTTCCTAAACACTTTGAAACACTGGGTGGCGTTATGAGCCATGTTCAACACATTAATGTAAAAATCTGGTAAAAAATGTGATATTAAACTAGAAGTTCCTCATATAATTTTGTGAACAGCTCAAGAAACACATGTTTCTGTACAGCATCTCTTTTAAAATGTGCTAACATGTGGCGCTTGGCTATTAGGGTTTGTAAAAGAGCCAGTCAAATAATGTGCTGATATAAGAGGGCTGCTCTATTTGCAATTATCATACTATGAAATAAATTATTAATGAGAACATTTACAGTATGTGCTTCATTTACTGTTGTACTGATAAATGGTTAAAATATTACGGTATTTTGTTTAATTGTATACGTTGTAGATCTTAACCAAGTTGTATAAATTTTACATTGTTGACACCATGTTTATGAGAGAGGCGGCCCTCCTATAAAATATGACCATGAATAACTGAAACGCCGAATAAATAATTCAGTAACTAGCACTCACATAATAAAGTGTGAGTTATAACGCTAACACTGCTTTCTCTGTTTTTCTGTTTATCAAGTACAGATGAGCTGATGTTGTTTTAAATGATGTGTAGTAGGCTGATCATTTGACATATCATAGTACAAACAAACAAACTGCTGCCTGACAATCATTATTTTTCTTAAATTGGACTATTTACCAAGAGATAAGTTATTATTGCATGTAGCAAGGATGTGCACCCCCTGACATGTGACACTGTAGCCTCCAGATATTGTTGGGGTTTGTCAGGGCTCAGAGAAGTTGTGGAAACAAAAAATGTGATACTTCAAGAAAGGGAGAACGAGCTGAGAGAGGCAGCGAAGCAAAACTGGATTCAAGAAACCAGCACGTTAAGTAGTTTAACATTTTGAAGCAACCATTTCCTGGGTACATAAATTTAATGTAAAGTAAGTGCCTTTTCTCTCTCAAGTATTTTCTCAAATTTGGAAGTAGGCAAATGACTTTAATAATAGCCATTATATTATGGCTGAGCATACTATTGTGAATGAGTTATAAAATGAGTGTTTTTCTGTCGGGGGGGGCTGTAGGAGCTTCAGTTCAGAGCGCAGAAGGCCTGTTGTCCAAATAAAATACTTGGCATAGCCATTGTGATGTATGGGATAGTAAAGCAAGAAAATATGTTCAAGGAATCCTATGAATAGGAGACCTCGAAATTGCCCGTGGGCACAAATATGAGCATGAATGGTTGCTTGTCTCTGTGTGTTGTCCCTGTGATGGACTGGCGACCTGTCCCGGCTGTACCCTGCCTCTCCACCCAATGTCTGCTGGGATTGGCTCCAGCCCCACTGCGACCCTCAAAGGATAAGCGGTGTAGATAATGGATGGATGGACATTTTTATTTCAAGGGACACATCAGCCTTGTACACATGAGGTTGGTAATGTGTGAGAGTTACTATAAAGAAAGGCCATTATAGCAACAGTGGGATAAAAACAGATAGAAGCTGTGCACGGTGATACTGTATTCGTATGTACATCGTGGGGTTTAGGCAGAATTAGACTAGAAAGTGGAAAACACATAACCACATATAAAACGACATAAAGTAAAAAAAACACTTCCACATTCTGGTACATCACATATATTAGTTTGTCTGAAATTTTCCAAACTGGAGGAAGAAGAAACAATGAATACAAACTAATACAACACATTCAAATGAATAAAACGATGAGGGAGCTATTTTGACTGGTTTTTCTATTAAAATGTAGCATAATCTATCTATGCACACTTTCTTATTTTGGTTATGTCCACATGTTTAACATGAATCATTACTGATATGTTATGCCCCATGGGAAATTAGCCTCTTCCTGTAGAACCTAAGTCTCATGTGTTGTTTGTGTTACCCCACAGAGAGCTATATAAACTCTCTGCATCCCTTTGTCTTGATATCCTCTTGAATGCGTGCTGAAAATGAACATTGACCCAGCGCTGTATTAAAGTGCCTCAACTGAGAATCATCGTCTCAAGTCTGAATCGAAGATTCTTCATAAAAAATGAATCCCACCATTCTCTGAGGAAATCCAACCAAAAGGTTCTGAACATGGAATACAATTACCACACTTGTAGGGGTAGCACACACTATTTCACTTTAAATTGTGTATAGCTTGACGTATTGTCTATATCTGCTGGGCATCACCCTTACACACAATATGGACAAAAGTATGTGGCTCTGTCTAGTCATACTAATACCTCTAATACACACAGACATAATTTGTATATGTACATGGACTTTATCCCAGAAAATGTCTTGCTATAAAAAAAAGGATGAAGAAACAATAATTCAAAATGTTTGCCATGCAAATTTTTGTATGAAAAATGTATTAACAGTACAAAACCCCACTGTTTTCCAGCAAACCCTAAACAGCAGGCAAATCTGAGCAGCACACCCTGGCTGTGTTATGATTCTAAGGTTGATATGTTGTAAGATAGATTTGTCCGAGCAAACCCCTTTTTCGTTGAATTTACCAGGAAGATATTCGTGAGAGGGAATGAGTCAGACATTTTTTTCGGGCCAAGGTTCTCTGAGCAGCCTCGGGGATGTGTCAGGTATTGACCTCTACGTGATGAAAGTCACAAACCGGGGAAAAAAAATGTCAGCCCTCGCCATCAGAGCTCGACAATAACCGTAATGAGGACTTTAAATGTTCATCAGCTGATGTGAGTGCGCTCGAAATTTCCCATTGGCAATATGAGGTGGGGGCTGACAAGGGCTGCATACAGGGATCGTTACTGACGATCAGGCTCCTGAATGAAAACCATCAACCTCCCTATTTGATGCTTGTATACGTGGTGAGACATTAGGGCATATTTGAATGGGTTCATCAAGAGGGCGCTTGTTAAGACCCGAGGACGAGACAGGTCTCACAAAGACATTCACGCATTCACACCACATTCAGAAAACAGAAAAAATTCTAAACAGATCAGTTGCCATGGAAGACCAAAATACTTCAATAACCTATTATAGAGACAAATACATTTAAATTGTGTTGTTAAGACTCAGTGGAGCACTGTCCAGATTTCTATTTTGTTACAGTATATTCAAAATACAAAACACTTGACCATGTTTCCTGGTGGGAAGCCAATGAGGGATCTTATTGCCGGTTGTTAAGCTGTGGTGCCGGCACAGTGGGAGATGGAAGTGGGGAAATTGAATGGAATATTATGGACATCTAATGCATTGCACCATCCCTGTGAAGCTCGCTGCTGGCAGGGAAGAGAAAGCAGCTGATGACACCTGTCACAGTGGTAGCGCGTGCGACACTGCATGTCCACCAGCAGGGTTAGCAGTGACAAGGTCTGCACTGCACAGGGAACTGAGGGAGCCAAACTGGGAGGAAAAGGACCGACAGATAGAAAACAACAAGGCACACACGCACACACACACACACAGACACACACACACAATGGAACACTAATATGGGAGCTCTGGCAGCAAAAGCCAAAAGCTGTTATGATCCTGTCATTCAGTCAAGACCATGAGCTGAAGGAAGCATGATTACAATTGGAAATGACTGCGCTAATCAATTAAGAGGCACAGCTGCAGATTGTCTCTGCTGTTTTATTTTTCCTTGGTTTATAAACGACAGCATTGTTTTGATACGATGTGTCATTTGGTGATGAATATTACTGCTTTGCGTGTAATGACCTTGGTTAAATAACAAGTAGTCAGAGAGAAATTAGGCGTAGCACAGGTTGACAAAACGTGATTTCCTCTCTTATCTGGTAACAACAATGACAAAGAGATCCACGCCTCTTTGGAAAAAGCCCTTAGCTCTGTGTCATCCACATCAAGAGCTTTGGTTGGGGGCACATTCTCTGTTGGGATAAGGTTATCTTGAATGGAAGAAATCCTGGGAGAGGGAGTATTGATCCAGCCCACTATATTTCTCACAAATCTCTACCTTGACCATAAAAATGTTTGGAGGAATACTGTCATTGCTTCTCATTGGGGGCTTAGCGCGGAGCCCTCTGGAGAAACTTTCCATTGACTTTACTTATTCCATATTCAGTCTCCCCTCAGGCCATATCATAAATGTCATCATATGCAAAGAAGGCTCTTCTGAATGCCGGGCTGTATAAATGGAGCTGAACACTCAGGGCTTTATCTCATAAAATGACCTTACCACCTGGCACATCACTGACTTAACTCTAAGATATAACCTTGACATTTAATTTTCTATGAATCCAGTGATACTTACCTGACTTGTTTTGCTGTGGTGTAAAACAAGCCTTGTCATTCGTGAAGACTGGTAGAAATGACAAATAAAGTGAAACCAACTCTTATGTGTTTCATGTTTTCAGTAGGATGCTAGTAATATATATTTTACCAAAAACAAAACGCAGATAATTTGGTGACAAACATATTGCATCTCTATACTGTACCTTCTTTGCAATAAAAAACCTGTGCTGGTCCGCTAGTGCAAATTCTTTAGAGTGAAACAGCCACAGGGTCAGTTTTCTATGCGCAATAACAACAGTCTTGATACAGCTGAAAGGGATCAGTAAACAGTAATATAAGTCTAATATCTGAGGAGCACTGGAGAGAAATAAACAAAAGGATTCAGGTAGAAGCAACACAAGCACTGAATACAGAAGGAGCTGAACACAAAGTGACAAACAGAGGGTTTTCCTCTGAGTCTTCTGCACAGAGTAACCACGGATGACAGAGTGGGGAAACGGGTTGGCCCGGGTCAGGCCCTGCAGCGTAGCAGAACCACAGCATATTGGCTATTCACTGCAGTTAGGCTGTGGTGGAAATGCATATCATCATTGGTGCGGCTGAATTGGAACAACCTGGGCGGTAGAAAAACATATTTTTAGCCAACCACCATATCACCTCTTAAATCAATCCTACCTGTTGAGCTGTGCTGAAGGGTGGGTTCTACAGATAAGAATGAAGGTCCATCACATGGTCCAGCAGTTAGGTCTCAACCCTGTCTCCAAGAGATGATGTTTATATACAACTACTGCTAAAGCAAATACATTTTGAAAGTAATCACTTTGATTAAACTCAAATTCAGAGTTCAAGTTTTTTTTTTAAATGAATGAAGCATTTGACAACATTCACAAGTAGGTGGTGGTGGTTGTGGTGGGGGTGTAACATGCACAACACATCAGATATGGCAAAAAAGAAGTTGTCGATAACACTTTACTAAAATGTTGAATATCAAATTGTCTGAATACCTGAAGTCATAAGATGCCGTCCGACAAATTTAGTTGTTTTGTCTCATGTGTCTAATTATGTTGCTGTCTTAGTTGTTGTAGTTCATAAGGTTTTATGTAAATTATGTTTCTAGGTGTCAGGGTTGTTGGTCAAGACCAATATTCAAGTTCCCCAAAGGCTGAACCCTACGAACCTTGGTCAGCCACAGACTTTTTCTTTGGCACCAGAGGTTGATGTTTTGGTTCGTTACCAAATACCTGCAAAACTAATGACTAATTCCAATCAGCCACAGATGTACTAAACTTAACCTGAGGCTAATTAGCAAACATTAACAACAGCATTTCTTAACAATGTCATTCAGACAGTGTTAGCATGTTCATTAGCATTTAGCTCAAAGCACCACTGTGACTATAATGAACTCTATGCCACTGATGTCAAAATTTGAAAATGTACGGGTTTATTCCATCAGCACAAGAAATATATTATATGATATAAAGGGCAACTGGCAAATACAACTTCACTAATAACATGTAACAGTAAATCAAAGCCAGCCCTTTACATCGTGTGGCATGTTTTCTTTGAGGAGTATTTATGCAGCATTCACTTCAGTTGTAAGATGAAATATGCATAATACAATGGAAATGTTACTTCAAAAAGCATGGCTGGGTGCTGAAAAACACTGGGTTAGAACATAATGGATGGGACTTCGAGACAACACTGTGACATCTTAAATTATGAATACGTTTTAAAAAGCAAGACAACAGAGAAAAGGACATCTGATCTGCCTTGCAAATTGGACAGATGAATCAAATCTGCATCTCTTATCATGGAACTAGGAGACAGTGTGCCGACATATAATTTCTTGCCATTTTAGACCCTTAGGTTGGCCTCTGTGCGACTTCCTGTCGGTGTAACCAAGCCACAGATCCACAGATTATATTTCAAGGATTTCCCCACGGTAATAGATCAAAGACTCAGGAGAATTTCATAAAGGATGCTGTATCCTACCTGACCTTGAGAATCGCAGTAATTTATTCTTAGCTTTCCAAGGAACTGGCACGGAGAACGATATTAACATCTGCTGGGTCACAAATCACAGCGACGAGTGGGATGCCGCCCGTGATTTTCGTGCATGAGATGTATTTAATTGAGATAATCTGGGAGGGGGGGGAGTGTGACTGTGCTAAACTGACAGAACAAAGTGACGCACAAGCTCAGTGATAAAGATAGTAAATTCTTGGAATTGTCAATATTTTATCAAAGTGAATTCCCACGTTTTCCGGTGATATTGTGTGAGTTTCAAACACGTCACATTCATGTTCACAATTTTGAAATAGCACTTGTAAAGTATAGTCGGGCGACAGAGCATCCTTGGTTCACTGAGCCCTCTGCAAAGATTTTAGTTGCTCCATAAGATATTTCACAAAAGCTTTTTTTCAAGGGAAATGGCCATTGTCATAAGAGGTACTCTTTACCTATCAGCAACCATTACATGGCCCATATTTTAATGTATTCATGTGTTTAGAGCCTTTATGTTAAACCTTGATAAAACAGACAATTACCCACTTACCTGCTAAGTGCATGTCCTCCAGTGAAGTGCATTCCACCTTGTTTTTAAAACATCAACAACATTTAATTCAAACTTACCAGATAAATCAGCACTTAAACATATGTCCGTGTGATAAGAAACTACCTTAAATGACAGAAAACTTCTTTTTACATCTGTAACTAACATGTATTTTGACTTTTCAGGTTGCCCCATATGATATTAATCACATTAACCACAGAATATTAAATTTATCAGACACATCATGATTGATTCCCAACTACAACCCAACAAGCCCCCCGCCTCCCGACTTGTTAAGGTGGCAGGTTAAAATCATTGCTCAACTGAAGCCCATTTTGAAAGGAGCTGCAGTGTAAGCTATTTAATTGAAGCACTTTAGCGAGTGAGTGAGAGTGAGGAATTAAGATTCTTCAGTTTTCATGTGAGAATATTTTTTTCTTATACATAAATGCTCAGCTTTTAAAAAATTTACATTTCTTATTATTATCATCATTACCTGGAAGCGTTTATTGGCCTTCTTGTGAAAACTTCACAACCTCAAATGACCCATCATGGCCACATTAAGTTCTTCATTAGGGGTTATCTGACTAATAAAATATCCTACCCAGTGTACAATGTTGCTGCAGTGTCCTTTCTGACAATATGAAGCTTATGGAAATTTATGTAACTGAAAAACTACCTACACAACCCAGCAGGCACCGGCCATGACTTTGTAGCTAGATAAACTATGACCTCCATTCCTGAAATAATTAGATGGACCAAGGTTATGCTGTAAATCAGATCAGCTACAACAGACTGTGTACCATTTGAAGTGTTTCCTCAAGGCTAATTTTGTTTCTCATTCCTCTACCATCAGTTCATGACTGCTCATCACAGATAAGTGTGAGCCAATGGAGCTGTGTTTCCAAAGGAGCCACTGAGCGTGCCTAATCCTATTTTAAAGAGCTCAACTGGGGGGAAGCTGCCTGATATCCACTCCAGCCAGAACCAAAGCCTGGAGATTCTGGTGCTCCACGAGACCCTGCAGATCTGGACCGGAGAGACTGAAGAGTAGCTGAACGGCAAGATGCAGATGGTCTCACGGGCGATTCAGTGGGTGCCACGGTGGAGCTTCACTGGAGGCATCAACAGTCTAAGTTGTAAATACATTATGTGTGGTCAACACTGGAGGCGGGGATGGGATCATGGAAGGCACAGATGAGGTGGTGGGGGGGGGGAGATAAACTGCACTTGAGGCAGAAGAAGGAAAGAAAGGACAAACAGCCAAGGCCAATTAGACTAAGACAGCAGCGGTGGCTGGTGAGGAAGTTGGAGGGTGGCTCTGTTTACGCCTTTTCCTTACAATCACCCTCCTGATCCTGTAAACTGCAGGAAAACCACATTTCATATTATATATTATGCAGTGCTGGCATATCAGGCTCATGTTAAAACTGCAGTAATTCATGTTTTTATATTTAACAACATATTAAAGGTTTCTGTCACAAAGGAGATTTCGTAACTTCAACGTATGAAAGTCTTATTCGTGTTACGCAGCAAATAAAATAAATAAAACAAAATAAATAATCTTGATCCATTACGACCAAACCAAACAATGGTTGTTTGCCCCAGAAGTTACAGCAGAGACAGATACAACTACAGGTAAAGCAGACAGGATGTCTTTTAAGTGTCATATCTTAACCAAATATATCCAACCAAAATGAAACATCCCATTACCTTGAATAAAATTGTGCGTTTTCTATGTTTGAACCTTGTTGGAAACATGTTGAATCATGTAAGTGAGCAAGTCAAGGAAAATATACAACATAGGTCTAGTAGTTTTTCGATATTATAAATAAGAATTGTTCCTTATTGTAATCTATAATCTAAAAAATTATTCTGAAGTCTGTGTAGTATATGCTGTGGACTGATAACACATTATACATATACTTACCACCTCAGACTTTGGGACCACACACTCAAATCTCAACTACACATGAGATTACAAACTGAAACATTGGATTGTGTACATGCAGTAGTGTCCAGAGGATGAATCCTATTGACTTTGCTGATTAAAAACATCTACTTCACTGTGGCTCACACATAACAAGGTGGCGTATGCTGGTTTTGTGCTACCTTAACATTAATTACCTTTTGTTTCTCAGACCCTGAAGTGTGTTTTAGGATTAATGATCGATTTTCCCTACTCTCCAAACGCCTCCCTGAATGTCCCTGCTGGAGATCATCACTGCAGCAAATGACTCAACATTTCTAAATAATAGTCTTCTGATTGGTCAAGATGAAAGCTGCAGGTATATGTACATCAACGCATCAGTATGAGGTGTAATACCAGGAGCTGGTCCTCTATTATTTCTTATTTCCGTTACAGATAAAAGATAAACAACACTCAATATTGTTTAGAAAACAGGAAATACGATTTTGGGAAAATATTTACAGACCTTGTCAGCATCCGATATGCTACAACTATTTATACTGCCAGGAGGAATTTTTCACTTTCTGCAGAGTGCTCATCTCATAACACTGCATTTGCATGTTTCAAGGGGTGACAATGTCATTTGCATAAATTTAATGAGCCTTTCAAAGGGTGGAAAAAATGTGGACACCTGCGGAAACAAGCTGACATTGTTCAAAGGCCCTTTTTCCCCTTATTACTCACAATATTGGCCTTGGCTTGCAGACAAAGCACTGTTACGAAGATAATCAGGAGGTTTGACATCTCCGGCATAGAGGGGTTGTTTTCTTTGGAGTAAAAATCTGCACAGGAGATGGAATTTCATCCCCTGCTAAATGAATGACATAGATAGTTAGGACGATACCAGGCTGAGGACTTGTTTCTCTGGGAGTTGCTGGCAATCACCGGTCACCAAGGCCAACCTGTTATGGATGGCAGAGCGAGGCACCTCTGTGGTATTCCGTGCTATTTTTTGATGAAAGCAGTTCAACTGTCAGCAGCTAAATGGGCAAACTAATTACCAGTGTAAGCTGATTTCCTGGTTCAAGCTCTCAAACAGCAGTGACTCTCCCCTGAGCACCGGGTATGATTGTTAAACTGAGAAAAGGTACATGGTTCTGGGCAGACACACCAGAGACTGTGTAAATTAGTGGGATTGAGTGTTTGGAAATGAAATAAATGTGCTGCTCTCATTGGGAACTGCGTGCCCTGTGAATTCCAATGAGGGGGGGAGACGGTCTCTGTGGCAACGACGACAATGATCTACATCCTCTCCATCAGTCAGGATTCTAATGTGGATCTATGACATGGTGGCACGCGGGTTTAGCCGAGACCTTTTGTCTTCATATCAGCAGATATGAGATGAAAGTCCAATGCGAGCACTCCAAAGATGGCATTTGTGAAATCTCGATACTCCGTCATCGTCATTTCCATTTTCGGGCGGCAGCCTCCCTGTTTTGCGCAGCTATAGTCAGCAGCTTATTGTTCCTTCTCCTGAGTCATTTATTAAATACTGATGAAACAATGGTGACACATAAGCGCTGCTTTGTCAGGCCCGAGCTAAGTTAATTAATTAGCAATCCATGTCGCGGTGCCAGGAGGCTGTTGATTGTATCGTCCTAAGCCGTCATCCTGTGTAAATTGACTGAGATTGAGATCTAACAAGGCTTTGACCTGGATCCTTCCCCAACAACCTTATGTGCAAAACGTTGATGTGGGGATTTAGCTCGGGAAGGCAAGGGGACACGTTATCTTTAGCCACGCCATCAGCTCCATTAGCTCAGAGAAGCAAATGCCGCAGTGGTCAGACACTCACCTTTTTCTGCGATAACAGTCGGATTGGTGAGCAACCTTGGAATGTGTGTCCTGTTAGCTGCATTATTATGCTTTCACACCTCACACCAGAGCATGACAGATTCCATTGCACTAATTCAAATACAATTAAAACTTTTATGTTTCAGTCTGGTCTTTGTCTCCCACCATGTCCTTTAGCGTTTCGAGTTTATCCCCGGAGCGATAACTGCCTGTGAAATAATTCAGACGTTTTTTTGCGAGGGCTTTGAGCTCTTTAAATTGTCATTCAGTCGCAGTATACGAGCGACAGTATTCAGGAGGTGTCTTGTGACCTGCTCATTCTCCTAATGAAAACACAAGCACAAAATTGCATAGGGGCAATTGCTTCCATATCCTCAGCAGAAAAAAAAGTGACATTGGTGGTCACACCAAAGTGGATTGTGAATGCGCCGCCATCTCCACGGGCCATCTGCCGCAGCAAGGCACAGTGACTGTTGAGTGAGCAGGCCCCAAAGGGAGGTTAGAAGTCTGCTCATTCTCAATTCACTTGCTCTTGGACAGAATAAAATAAAAAAAAGCACAGCAGCCGCAGCTACAGCTTCAGACGCCGGTACACAGTCAGATGAGGAACTGCTACATAAAACATTTTATCTGAATCCAGGTTTTTGAATTCATGTACAATTATGCTGCAGCCACACACACGCACGGTAATCTGTGAGTGTATGCATGGATAAACCATAGCAGGGGAACTGAATGCAATACTACAGTAGCAATTTTAAAGGAGACATAGTATGATTATTCTGTTTTTCTGTCCTCTGGTGTGGTATATAGGGTTTTTGAGTATGTAAAAATGTTAAAAAGCCTAAAGTGTTTGGTAAAGGGAGCTCCTCTCCCCCACATAAATCACTGCTCCTGAAGCTCCTGAAGCTCCTGAAACACCTCGGCAGTAATCATATTAAAAGATTTATACGTACGCCCTTCACTAATTTAGTTTAAATGTGTATATTTTTTTCATCACGGAAGAAAGTTACTATGCTACCAACAGGATCTATAACCCACTGGTTGGTAGGAGTTACTTCTACCTGTCATATGTGAACTACTAAGTACCTGAGCGAAAATGCATTCATGTGTGAAAACAGCAACAAACTCTTTCATCTCCTCTCCTCATGGGAGCGAGGCGGAGCGAACACACACACACACAAACACACACAAAAACACACAGGCCCCGGGCCGCCCCCGCCCCCACTCACTCACACACAGACAAATAGGCAGTGAAGCAGAGATGAGACAGAACAGGTCAGTAACGTGAACAGTGGCACCAAAAAGTTTGAATACAGGGTTTCCGCTGCGGACCACCAATGCAAAACGAATGGCGTCGCTGTTTCAGGATCAGAGCAGAAGCAGCGGTTGGTTTGTACCATGTCTCTCCACACTCCTGCTGACCTGCGCTCACTTCACACTTTAACAATAAACACCAACACTAATCACGAGTTATTAGGACCTGAGCAGTACTGAAGTTTACTTTGTGTTTGTTTGATTCGCTCCAGAGTTTATGGTGCACACGTTTAAACTAATTGGAAAACAAAAACACTTTGTGCAGACTCTGTTAACCTGCCACAAAGGACGCGCACAGCCAGGACATCAGGGTTAACGCGACCGGAACAATCTGGGTTCATTATGCGACATCATTGATTGATATACACACACACACAGACACAAGATTTGTAAAGAGTAATCTAGTGCACTTTTATATTTTCATGATACGTTGGAAAAATGTTTGTATATGCTGTCAATTATAGTTCTTAGTAAGAAAATTCAGAATTGGCCAACATCTGAATCGGCAGGTCAGACTTAAAAAAATCTGAATCTGCCACGTAAATTGCAACTGGTGCATCTCCAGTTAAAGCTAATGCATCCAAACACTGACCTAGGAACTGCTTATAGGTCGTAAGAAGGCGGTTTGTATCTTCAGACCAACATATGGGTGATTCAGGTGACATAAACACTCACACAATGTTTTTTCCAGTTTGAATCAATATATTTTTCTCTCTATTTGGCCAAGACAACAATCTTTCTCTAACCTTAGCCTGAAATATATACCATGCAGGATTCTTAAATAAGGATATATTCATACTATGAAATCCCTCTCAATCATCACTTATCCAGTGAATATGTATGCAGAGCCCCCGACCTCTGACTGTGTTTACCAAATGATTTCTTACCCTGTTGTGCTCAGTATGTTTCTGGGCTGCAAGCTTAGGGCAGTGGGTGTGTAGCTCACAGCCAATAACAATGCACTGGGTGAGAGGGCGAGACTCTCTCTCTCTCTCTCTCTCTCTCTCTCACACACACACACAGACAGTGGACAGGAAGAAGCATGCTCTTTGGCTGCATTAACACAAAATCCGTCAATACAGTACCTTCCCACAGGGTTGTGTGGTGGTGTGAGTGTTTTTATTTGTGACTTAGAACCTAACTGCTGTGAAACCATCATCTCTCTCTCTCTCTCTCTCAACTTGGGTGTTATTGCGTTTCCTTCAAAACATTGAATGTTGCAAATTAGCTGTTTACAAATGTAATTTCCAGGAGACAGTGTGAGTTAGAGGGATGACAACTGATGAACATCTTAAACTAATTACTTGAAGACAGACTTCAGCAGGAAATATTAGTTCTCATGGATGGAGAGGAAAATCCTGATTAACTGTGACCCAATGACAGGCTTCTTAAACACCTCCACCAAGGAGGCTATGTATTTTGTATACTTATGTTTTGTCTACTGGTATGTTTTACGTTGGGGATTAGACAGAAACAGCATTTCAATCTCGTCTATGTCTTGTACATATGGCAGAATTGGCAATAAAGTTGACTTTGACATTTGTCTTTCCATCAAGGTTACCAAGCAGGTTTCTGTGTCTGAAGTTAATGACGTGCTTCCCCTTGTTCATGTAACAGGGGGAGTGCACCTGAGTGACGAACAATGAAGGAAACGCTAATGAAGGGTTCTACTGGTATTATGTAATTAGCTTCACTGCCTTGCTGAGTGTTGCTCAGATTGTATTATTTTAGTCAGTATGTGATTAGTCTCCCATAGGCCCCTGGTTTCTAGCTGCGCTGCATAATCCCCTGTGCTTCCTATAGAGAGACATCAAATTGAATTGGGCCTGCTTAGACAGCCAGCTTGAAACTTCACCAAATGACTTGAACAGTTTAACCTCTGAGGAAGCTCCAGTGGTGATTAATTTTATCCCCGTTACACTATTTTAAATAGTACTCAACGGGGGGGGGGGGGGGGTTAACAGCAGCAAAGGCCACAGACCCATGACCCTCTTTTATTCAAAGTGATTACCATGCCTCAAGGAAAACTGGGCAATTATGTATAATTGCAACTTCACAGCATCTCGTATATATGGCCTCGTACAGTGTAACGCACAGTATTTGGTATTTAACAAATGTGATATAGTCAACACAACCATCGTTTAGTTAATGCATCTTTGACCTTTGAAGTCCGGCTTTGTTAATGAACGTGGTTGCTTGTAAGCGTGACAAGAAAGAGGAGGTGGAGATGAGGAGATGAAACTGTACACTGACATCTGCGGGGTGTCAGTGTGCAGGAGTTCAGTCAGGCGTGCACTCACCTTTTTGACCTTTGTCTTGGAACACCTTGTCAGGGATGAGAACACCGTTCTGGACTCCTTCACAGGTAAATACTTTTTGGACCGGCAGTGGTGCATGGCTTTACCGGAGATGAGAGCCGGGGACAAAGTGAGCAGCGCCCTGACTTCATGTCATCGTACGCTACAACAGCCCATATGGGGGGGCAGCTACTACACAATAACCAGGGGTATACAGGGCCTCTTCTGACAAGGTGAGAGCGGACAACAAAATTAAGTCAAGATTCATTGTGCTGTAAGAACCAAGTGGACTGAGACATGAGATAATGTACAGACATCAGGAAGCCTGTGTTCTGCAAAAGGAGGACAGTAACATAATAATAAAATGAATGATAGATTAATATAATAATGATAATTTATCTACTAATTACAGAAATATCTGTCTGTCTGCATGTATGTATATTGAACATTCATCTTATCGCCTTCACACAGTACAATGTCGACGTAAGTGAAGTTGTCCATCACCACAGCACGTCTCGCAAACGGCAAATGATTCTCCAGATCTGGCTTCTGTGTTTTGAGTCAAGCTTCACCGAACTTTGAATAAACAGGTAAACAGCTCTTTGTGCTGCAGCGTTGGTGCAGCTTCAGGGTTCTGTGGACCAGTGTCCTGCAGCCGGCCTTCACTTGCTGCAGGTCATTTTCACACAGGCACTGTACAAGTCCTATTAATTGACAGAAATATAAAGACACCTATGTTTAAATGTTACTCACCTACTTTGATATTAAGTACATTACAATAATGTACAATAGTAAGTCACTGCAATGGTTTTTAGGTCTGTAGCAACATCAAAAGCTCCATATAAATTGTTTGTAAGATCCCTGAACAGTGTAAGTTAAGTATTTATTTAACCCACACAGCTCTCAGACATTAGAATTGTGTGTCCTGCAGCTTTTGCCAAGTAAACCAATCAACATTATCCAACGCAATAGCATCACAAGCCTTTTTTTCTCAGGAAATATTGATAGCAATTCTTGTGCAGCACCTTTTAAATATCAGAGAAACAGTTGTTATATCCTTGTACACTGTCAACACACTGTTGCACACAAGCTCTCAAGGCTACAATAAATAGGCCTATCAACACATGCCACTTGTGTTTTATTGTTCCACTACTTACTTCATCATGATGGTAATGGGTGCAATGATGGATAAAGTTTAACAGTTGTCTTGTTCCACAATGTGTCACAGGCTCAGCGACGCCATACTAAAATAGCTACGGTATGCCTGCATTAATAAGAGACTTGAAGCAGACATTTAAAGTAAGTCAAAAGTAATTTACTGTTGTAACTAATTACTATTTCAAAATAAGTATCTAGTAATAGTAACAATATAATGAATGATGTTATGATGAAATTCATGTTGAAATTCATGGTAACATTTGCTATTCCAATGATAAAAGAAGTCTGTAAATGTGTTGATGGATTATTCTTTGTTTCCAGTAAATAATATAAACGAGTGTAAATGTTTACTATGAAGGATTTTCCACAAAAAATGTGTAGACTAGTAAAAATAAAACGTTCTTAGTCATTACCTATGATCCATTAGAAGTGTGTGGTGCTATTTATCTGAATAGACCCTCTGCCTGTATTTTGCTGTGTTTGGACCCTGGGTGTGCAGTGGGGGTGGGCGATAGTCATCACCAGTGTGATAGTGCACCACGACAGGGATGGTGCAATAGCTTCATCGCCATGATAAATCAATAGACTAATTATAGAAAATAAAGCGTTATATTATCTTGAGAAAACTCAGTTGCGGTCTGAATACTTGAACACTGCCCGCTGCTGTCATGCAAAGTGTGTGGTGAAACGTTAGCTACTTTAAAAGACGAGTGGTGTGTTGGAACCAGAGAAACACTGAGGCAGTTCCCCAAAAGATGGCACCTCTGTTTGCTCAGGTTCAAATCATCCCACCCTGAGCAAACTACAGTGTTATTCATGACAGTGTGGGAAGGTTCACATTATTGAGTGATTGTATGTGCCCCGTCCAAGAGAAAACCTCACAGAGCCCAAACTGAATGGTCGGCTTTTCAAATTTGATTCTATTTGAAACCGACTTGAGCCCAATGCAGTTAATATAAGCTGGACTGAGTTTGTGTTACTCCATCCCTGACAAACATGGTTATTGCTTGTTTTCCCTGATCACAGTATTACACAGCCCAGCCAGTGAGACAGAACCCGACACAAACACAAAAATCATTTAAACATTTTTTATCCAAATCTGGCCTGGGCCCTGATGGGCTCAGGTTGGATATCCACACTCCATTACGCAAACTCTGTTGACATGTTGTGACAGCAAAAATTCATCGCTCGTCCGTGAATACGAGGAGACGACCCACATCCAGGCCAAACCCAGCGTGCGGACAACCACAGCTAGTGGAGCACGTCCCAATACAACACCTGTGTCACTCTCGGCATCGTCCACTTGCTGCTGCTGCTATGCCAAATATGTCAAAACTAGTAGAGATGGAAAGATATGACGACACAGGACAGGATTCTCCTCCTAAAGCTTAAAATAAACTAATACCGTGATGTAATACTGGCACCTTTCAAATAATGGAAAATACTATGATATTAATTTTAGGTAATATCTCCCATCTCTGGTATGTAGCCCCCATCAGATAGAACTGCTATGGATGTGTAGGCAGGGTGTGTGAGGGGGGGGACTCAATAAAACATAGCAGCTAGACGTTTTTTCAACAGAACCAGGTTTTATAAACTCTGAGAAGATGAACCCTGAGATTGAAAACTCTTGCTCGTCAGTTCAAGAAACAGCTGATCTGAGTTAGTTCCATCGACTCTTGAGAATGTTCACTCTGAGTTGAAGCACGCGCCCGGTGAGAGGGGGAAAAAAGTCCATCATCGATGGAGCTCTATAAGATTCACAAAGGGGAACAGGTACATTTTAATCTGGTGGCGCCAGGAGGATTAATGTGTGACAATGCACATTTATCTTTAAAAACAACTGCAATGAAAGAGCCTCGGAGTCGGAGAAAAGAGCGAATAAGTCGACAGCACCAGCAACATTATTTAGCAGACTTTAATTTCCTTAATGGATGATAAAGTGCTGAAATCCTACTGTTGGTTAGATTAAATTTTAAAATATATTTTATCACCTGTAACCTGACGGTGACAAAGTGCTGCTGGCAGAAGATGCAAATTGAGATCAAACAGATGAGACATAAGTTTTAAGATATTTGAGTGTAACCTCACAGTCTGACCCAGCCCCACCCTCGAGAGAACCGGGATATGTAGTTGAAAAAGCGTTGAGGTTAAAACTCGTGGTAAATTTTCACATGTCTATTTTACATTGAAAAAATCTTCCTCAACAGCATTTATTGACTAGATTTTCATCTGTAGTACATTGGAAAATAGTTATTAAAATGCTGTAAGAACAGGTTGAGACTATATGCAGCCTATAGGAATGTGACCAATCAAGAAACACTTTTTCATAGATGAGAGATTTGAAATATGTCAGTGCAGGGATCTGATTGTTGTCTCCACAGCGTCAATATGTTTGAAAGACAAGTGAAGCCACCATGTTTAATGTTTAACTGTCCTTATTGATGACTGATTGATAATGAAAAAGTTCATGTGACTAAGGACACATCTTGAGTAACAAACTAACGTCCAGTCATACATTTAATCTTCTTTCAACATAAACTTCTGCACATCAATGAACTCCAATATGTGCTTTATCATCCACTCTATAGGAAATGAAGCTTCTTCAGGCTCTGCAGTGACACAGAGTTAGTTACTGTGGTAACTGACTGTCAGAGTTACAGTAATATCAATTTCTAAATCAGAAATCCCAGCAGTTCTCATCGCAGGTTTAACAAACTCACTAAATCCGCTCTCTGAAACAGGTTACCAGTTCAGTGTCTCTGTCCTCTGCTCGTTGTCCTTGTCATGGATGTATCAAGAGCTGCTGGTCGGTGTGGCAGTGTGACCCAGGGCAGCGTTTTCTCACACACACACACACACACAGAGCAGAGAGGAAACAGCAGACAGGAACCAATGTGCCCTTTGGCATTCACACAAAATCCACGACAAGGACACAGAGCAGAGGAGAGAGACACACCGTGACCTGGTAACCCGGCCAAGAATGTGGCCAAACGCGTCCCAGAGCACCTCTAATAAGGTTTGAGTGATTTGATCTCCGGAGGAGGCATTTGTGTGCTAAGTGCTGACCACTTGTGATTGGATCCCTCAGGACGAATGTTAATTCCAGGTCCTAAAAGGGTCTATGAGCTGTATATGAATAGAAAAACAAAATACACGTGCACACCTTTTCCACATTACTGGTGGGACTATTTATGATGAAAAGAAACCAGGCATTAGGTTGTTTTTTAGTCACGTTACAGCGACTACACGTTAGGAAACAAAGTGGTCAGATTCCACACATTATACGTGATGAAAAAAGGGCACAAATCTTCCAGAGGACACACAAGAGGATTATATACACAGAGAAAGTTGAACAACATTAAAATATCTAAAAAACTTAAAAGTATGCAGACATAATCAACCCATCAAAGTAACTTCAAGCAGATGATAAGGGTCTCATTTGCCTGAATGTTAACTAAACTGTGTCGAACCAAATTAGAAAACAAGCTGTCAGAAATTGAAATTTATGCAGTATGCGAAACAAAAAGACTGTTGTGTCATTATTTGGTAAAAATGTGTAAAATGTGACAAAATATGAAGAAATACAAACACTGGTACAAACAGCTGATCCGACAAAGACAAAGACAAATGCGTTCCAGCTGGATAATGTCTCACAGCCTGGACTAATAATAAAACATGAATTTAAACACAAAAACAACACAAGGAGGAGAAGAATCCTGTCATCCACATATATATCTTTGCATTGGTGGTTAAATCAACACAATGTTTCTAAACATACAACAAACAACAAATCCATATCATTATGTTTTTAAGGTAGAAGTAACTTTGACATAGTGCTGTAGCTGCGAGGAGCCTGCAAACATGTGCTTGTTCCTTCCGGCTCCATCGGAGTTTATTTCTTTAATCCTTCATTTATTGAGCGTTTTTCTAGGAGCTGGCTCGTCTGCTGCCATAATTTTTGAGATCCAGGCACAATGAACTGACCGTGAAGAGCTGCTCCAGAGTAAATTTGCAAAATAGAGAACGTTTTTTATGTCAAAAGAACTCCCTCTTAGAATGGTGACTAGCAAACCTGGAGCAGTATTTTCACATGAACAACGTAATTCAGCAGGTTGGAGACAATGCAAGTGGCCGGTCATATGCCAGGGCTGCAGCAGCAGTAGATTGGGAGCCAGCCTTTGAGAACAGAAAGCCAAAAATAACAATGCACTGAATGGAGGAAGAGTATGTGATGGGTAAAGCTTCCTGAGAAAACAAGAGCAAGGTCAAATCAACGTCGACAGCAAACTGCGAGGTGGTCGTAAAACTGAATGGGTCAACAAGGGAGGCAAAAGTGCTGGTCATCAGAGAGAGTTGGGAGAGGAGCACAACAAGGTTATGAAATATAGTTCTATAAAATGGGGGCTACTTGATCTCAGGTCAGCTTGTGAGGCTTGCACACAAGGTAATATTGTTTTTGCATATAAGAAAAAAGGCCAAGTCCGTACTGCTATGTTTTCGCTTGAAAATGGTGTTTTCAATCTAAAACTATCTCTATCCACATGAGCCTTTTTGCTCCTGCACACACATATCATGTGACCACTCACTGGACAAGCTCGTGCTGGTGAAAACAGGAAGACATGTGCATTTTTCCTCAAACAATAGCTTGTCTCCTACACATGCAAACAGTTGTATGATTGTAAAACGCAGGCTATGACACAACTTGCATATTTTTTCAGCAGTTTTAACGACTGAAAAAAACAGTCCACGGCAGAGCTGATGTGTTTTAAGACGAACATGTAGTACTGTGGATGTAGCCTCAGTGAAAAGTGTGTTCAACAATCTCAACAACTGCTGTTTCTACACAGGATCAGTTTAACCTGAGGCTATCGTCAGATCTTCAAATGTCATTATTCAAAGCTCATATAAGCAACGTTTCGAAACATCAAAGATTTAAGTCAATTCAACAAACCATTCAGTGTTTTAAGTTTATATCTGAGTAAAGAGAAGAAAGAGGGAGGGGGTGTGGCTTTGTATTGGTATAAAGCTTTAACACAAGGTAGTAGATAGAATGACAAGCAGGTAATATGATGATGTGCTGGAATGTATCACCATAGAAATCTATGTGTGGTAAACAGTAAAGTGTATGTAAAGAGCACCAGGATTTAAATTATTCTATATGCAGGGAATGTTTAATAAGATAATGAGGAGGTCGATGTGGTCAAATGTCCAATTGTGGTGATTTTATTATAGACCAATTAAATACTAATAAGCACAAAGTGACGGGTGAGTTTATTCATCCATTATAATGTATATACAGTACCATTATATATCCAGTGATCACTCGACCAAGAACAACATCACACTGTCACACTCTAGTCACTCTACGATAGATGATGTTCAAGCGTTAGTGATGGATCAACAATCACAAGTTACTCTCAGTATTTTATAGACAACAATGAGACTATTAACACAATTAATATTGTGGTCAATAGAATCAACAGTTGTGGGATATATATCTATATATATGTGTGTGTGTGTGTCTATGAATAGAAATCATTCCTATAGACACTGACAGGACTTTTAAATTATAAAGTAATTTATTTGTACTCCAAAATAATAATAATAATTATTGATCTAATACATACTTTACTTTAAGTGCTGATTTGTTTTTGTTTGTTTCCATGACTCTAGATTTATAGCTTAGAGGATTATATCCACACACCAGTACGTGTGTTCTGCCCAGGAAGTGAGATATTTAAAATAAAGCATATATATTATTTAATTTCATGTATTTTTTAAACATATGCAACACTTAGTTTTGGTTTCCAACATTATAAAGATTTAAAGGATTTATTACACATTTATTACAGTCTGATGACTTCAAACAATCCATTTACCTCCATTTTTGAATCTCCTTCTTCAGACCCTGGATATAAACTGTACACAAGTGCTACTTGTCACTGCTTTGTACAACAAGAAACGCGGGGAGTGGTTTAGAAAAAGAAGGGTTACTTGTTCAAGCCTGTGTGAAGAGCATGCTGGGAAAACTCACTTGTCCTTGTTCATTCAGAATAATGGCTTGAATTATTCTGTGCTTGTCATTGCAAGGCCAAATATTTATAATGTAGTGGGAGAAGATAACACACTGAACAGTACTTCACTTGGGAATTTCAGTTTTAACACGATATTTCAGAGAGAATATACTCCACTAGCTACTTTGCTGATTAGGATATCTATCCTCTCCAAGATGTTTTATTGTTACACATACATAATTGAAGAAATTATTTTAACTGTAAATAATAAAATGCCCTTAAACATATTCACAAGTGATTTTAATGCGTTGGAGGCACAAAAAGATCACAGATACAAAAATGGTGCATAAAGATGGTGGATCAGAACATGAAGCAGACACGGGCACAGACCAGACGTTCAGTGAGCAGTAATATGCAGAATAGGATATGGGACCAAAGGGATAATTAAAAAAAACAATCCCACATGGCATAGATAACTGGTCTGATTACATATGAATACGTCTACTATACAGTCTAAATTATTAACGCTTTGACCTGCTCTTCATCCATCTATCCGTCCATCCATCAGTTATCTAGATACAGTAGCTTATCCTGTTGAGAGTCGCTGGGGGCTGGAGGCAATAGGGCCAACACACAGAGACAAACAAGCAATCACATTCATATTCACAACTACGGCCACGTCTTCGGACTGTGGGAGGAAGCCCAAGTACCCAAGGAAAACCCACACAAACACAGAGGGAACCTGCAAACTCCACACAGAAAGACCCCCTGAACCGAGGACATTCTTCACACTGCCCACTTTGACCAACTAGAATATTCAAATTCTTTTCACAATTTAACTAATTAATGATCATGATACAAGAAAACTGTATTTCAGTATTGTGGCCATTGGCACCACATGCATCCGTTGCTCATTTCTAAAGGAAACACGATGAGGGTCTTCTACACAGGACCAGCAGTGTCTTTAACCAGACCCCAGGATTACTGGTCTACCACACATTAGCCAGATCACCTAATTTCTCACTTGAAGTGACCTGCACTCACCGGTGGGCTGCAGACACAGCTTGGATAAATGTCAACCCTTGATAATCATCCGCAAACTGTTTGCTGCCACAAGCCTCTTTTGGGAACTCGTCACCCAAGTGTCAGCAACAGTCGGCGACACTTTAACCTCACCGTGAACCCAGAGCACTCGAACTCCACTCTCTGACACTGCGTCCAGACAAACAAGAACCACGAACGGGACAATCATGGACGAAACAAGCAGAGATTTTGTTTAAAGAAAAGTTTATTCCGTTTTTTAGTACATGTGAGTTGTTCCTCTGTTCGACAAGAGGTACAGAAATAATAATTACATTATTGTTGAAATGTCACACTGCTCGTCCTAATCTCAAAATGCGTAATCTGCAATTGAAAATACAACATTGTGTTTGTCACGAGAACATGTTCAGTCAAAGAGGAACAGTGCTGCTTCTCAGAGTTACTGTCATTTCATGCATCTTTAAAAATGGATCCCTATAATAGATTTAAAGCTGAGCTAGTCACTCACCATGTCTCTCTATGTTTATTCCTCTTTTCATCGTGTGTCTTTGTTTTTTGTTACTTTAGTGGAGCATTGGTCCTAAATGGGTTG
Source organism: Hippoglossus hippoglossus (assembly GCF_009819705.1). Taxonomy (NCBI): domain Eukaryota; kingdom Metazoa; phylum Chordata; class Actinopteri; order Pleuronectiformes; family Pleuronectidae; genus Hippoglossus; species Hippoglossus hippoglossus. The sequence continues at coordinate 7,242,314 of NC_047171.1, read as the reverse complement.
TTTAATGAAATTAAACTTGTTTATGCTTTGTGCTTGTACATCATTAATTTAATCCTGGATGACCTATATCCTCACAGAACCATGATAAGCCTAGAAAAAATAATAATTCCAATTGACCTCTCGAATGGCTTGAACAATAAGGAAATGCTCCCTGGTATGTTTATGTGCAGTGAATCAAAATCCTAAAACCATTTGAGCTTCACAAATTCATAAGTTGTTGAAACTATTCATCATGAAATTGAAAATGAATCACCCAACTCCTCCTAATTTGATCCTTTTAGTCTACTTTAGATTCCTGTAATTCTACTCTCACTAACAGCAAGCTGCTGTTTTCAGTGGAAGCGCTCTGATATATCCACTGTACACTTCACCTCCCTGGCAGCAATTGGCAGACACACACAGTGGAGCAGCTCACAAACTAATGAGGGGATATATTTCTTTTGTTTTTAAGGAGTTCACCAGAGACCAAAACAAAGCAAAAAAGAGAGTGAATCTCATCCTTAAACTCGTAGAGTGCAGCAAAATGACTTCCACCACCTTTTACAGCAATATGTCACTGCTGGGGAGATTATTCTGAGGCCTTAGAATGGCCAAAATAAATATAAATAAAAAAAATATAAATAAATACATAATACCTTAAGATGCTCTCTGTACTGAAAATTTCCTGTTTTAGATCTAATATTTTTTGGAATAAAATGTTCTTGTTTTATAATTATCAAACATCTTTTTCTGCATATATATATATATATATATTCAATTTTCTATGTGCAGTTAGGATATCTTACAAGTGCATATCTCATGTTATCCTCTATTAACCACAGACCATTTTCCTTTAATAATGCATCATGTTCGGGGGGAAAACATTTGTCAGGAAACATTGGAGGATCTGTATGTTAGACCTTGATATTCAGCAGTGGTGCTGACCTCAGGTTCAAAGATGAAACAGACTCTGAATCTGCCGCCCTGGAGGCTCCATCCCAACGCAGCCATTTGGAAGATTTTCAAATGATCGAGAGATGCCTGTGGTTAATCAAAAATTAATTGCATATGATTAATTGACGGCCCTGGTAAAAGGATTTTAACAAGCTGGTACGGTAGTTTAAGACAGTTTCACTTATAGGAGCCAATAATGATATCCATCAAATCATCTAGATTAGGGCCTATTACCATTTACTTCCAATACTTGTCCATTATTCATTATGACTAAAAGGTTGTTGTATGTGTATGTAATAGACTCATATATGACATGACTTACATTTCCTCTATCTCCTTCACGACCTTTGTGGCATATCAACCTGATTTGCTGTGCAAAGAAAATTAAGAACATCACAAAGTACCACAGAAGAGTTTTTACGCTTGGCTGAGGTGGAAAAATCTGTGTTTCTATAAAAAGGTAAATGCAGCAATGTGCAATTGAGGCATAATTTGTAAATGAATCACATGAAGCATGAGGCCTCAACATTTTTTAAGCTTCCGCTCCACGGAAGAGAAAACATCACATCTATGTGGAGCCATTCACAAACTGTTATGTTCCTTCGATAATTGCATGAAACAAACATAAACGGCACATTTCCATCATGTTTCCTACATTGTTTTTCACTGAGGTTTGACTGGTAGCCTCTTCTCCTGGTTTTTATGCCCTGCTAGAAGATTAAACCACCAGCTGTATCTGTATAATATTTACAAAACAGTAACGGATGGAAGAATCTGTTTATTTTTGTTTTGCTAAAGGTCTTGAAATGTGGTTAAAATGTGCACGACATCTGAATTGAACCCGACCTATGGAGAGACAGAGAAACTGAAGGCGCACACAGGGATCAGGAGAGATTGAGAGTGCAGATGGATGGACAGAGGCGTTATTGCAGTTGTTCCAGTGAGGAAGAAGCATTTGTAATTCCACATGAAATAGCTATGAATCAGTTACTGAATGAACAATACTGATAAAGTTAAGTGTCTCAGTAAGTCAGCCAGCGTCACCGCCGTTCAATTTACGTATTTACACCTGAGCTTTTCCTACTGTGACATGTCAGAATGTCTGCAGTGGGAAAAAAAAGGCTGTTCCTGCAAATGCACCAGCTTTTGATGATTACTTACAAACCCCTCTCTCTGTACAAAGGCAGGGCTGGAACTAACACCCTCTGATGCATTATTAGGACAAGGCTGTACTGCAGGAGAGAGATGATGATGAGAAAAAAGACAAAAAGGAGGCAGGTTGGCCAGCGGTTCATCCGATGGCCAGAACCAGACGGAGCTGTCTAGTTCTTTTATTTTTCTTTCTTCTTCCTCCCGGCTTCTAATGAGGGAAGAGCGGAGTCTCCAGAATTAAACCCCACGGAGCTGGTTGGGGATGAACTAGACAGAAGGTGAAAGTGCAACATATTTGTGGGAAGCAGTATCGGGATGAACTTTCCAAACAAAGTGTTGTGTGTATCGACATTTTAGAAAGAACATTATGAGTTTGTTCAGCTGCTGAATCGTACTGTGTTTTTGTTCAAGGCTCCAAGTTAAGAAGCACTAAGTTTCTGTAAAAGCTGGAATAATGGAGGTGTTCTGTGGGCTACTAAATATACATTAATGTGGATTACAGGTAATAACTGTCCTTCTCTGCATCGTGCTGTTTATTCACATTTTGTTAGTGCTTGAATTCATGCTGTGTTAATGGCAATCGGCCACTTATCCACATGCAGCTAGCGCCTCTGTAACCTGCAGCTCATTCTCACTCACCTGTTGCTAATATGGCAAAGCTGAGGAGTTTCTGTCCTTCTGGAAGTTTAGAGTCCACTTAATAGACAGGGATGTATTTTAAGATGTGCTTGGAACCTGGCACTGCCACTCGAGGGACCCCATTTTCTAATATCTACTTCCAGCAGGATAATGCACCGTGTCACAAAGCAAAAGTCCTCTGACACCGGTTTTCATGAATATGACAATGGCCTCCCTCAGTCACCAGATCTGAAGTAGATAAAAACACCTCTGGGATGTGTTAACAGGAGATTCACAGCACGAATGAGTGGCGGAAAAATCTGCAGAAAGGATGTGATGAGTGATGAGAAAAAGCTGCATACATGTAATCTATTTTTACTTTCTGTTAATGCATTTGACGTATACAGTCGTACATACTGCAACGTGCTAGATTTACCTTTCAAAATGTCAAGTGTCACTAATACATTTTCTCCAAAGTGCAGCTTTCCTAATTTTTAGAGTAGTTTTTATTTATTTATCTTTATTAAATCTTATCTTCAGGTTTCATTCTTCCAGGACGTGGACTGGAGCCCTGGACACTTTCAAGGATGGACACAATAAATGATTTTTCTACATGAATTTCACTACGGAATTATATGACTTCATGCATTGATGGTTGTTGATCTGCTGATAATAATTGTCTGTTTCCTCTTTTTTTCCTCTACCTGGGGTCATTTATAATCAGCTGGGGTGGGGGGGCGGGGGCACAGACGGCTCCACATGCAATGAGAAATGACGTGACCTCCAGAGGGTCGGACTCATTCTTCCTTCCTCCAAACAGCCCAATGCATTTAAAAATAATTCATCAGGGTTCACATACTCATAATCTGTGATGTTTCTATTCTCCTTGTCTGTCTCTTCACTGAGCCTCTGGTGTGTCTGCATGGGAGGATGTGCTGGGCCTGGGCTCACTCTGCAAATACAACCAACTTTTCAAACCTCACCAGTCTGGTCTGTGCGCCGAGCCAGTTCCTTTGGATAAATCAAGGGTAGAATTTATTTCCCAGCCCGACCCTGCTGAAAGGATTGAATGAATCCTGCCGTCTGGTACAGCGTCATTTCTCTCTCACTGATCAGCTGGTGGGACGCAGGCTCCGAAAAAGCCTCATCATCTCAGTAGCTGCTCTGTTGTGACTCACACTTGAGGAATGTCAACGTTTCTAGACTCCCCTGGTTTGAGCAAACTTGGAGAAATCGTCTTTTATATGTCAGCAGAGACGCTGTGGGTTCAATGTGGAGCCTGTGCCCACTCAGCTGATGGAGGAAAAATGTTACCTCCATAGGGGGAGTTTACAGGAAGTGATGACATTTTCAACATAAAGATTAAAAATACATGTGCCACTCATGCAGCCAGTGGGGCCCGGGTGTTACTGTAAAAGATCCTGTATCAGCAGGACAATAGGAAACCCTGATTTCATATTCAGGGATTTATATTCTTATGATATACAACTATTGTATGCTTCTATCACTCAAGCAGTTTAATTAAAACTCAAATTTTCTTGATTTAACTCTTACATGTGGCTTTTATTTCCTCTTGAATCTGTACACTATTACAAACATGTTTCTTTTTAAAGAAAATTAGCTTTTCTCTCCTACGCTTTAGTGGGATAGAAAATTTGATCAGATGACCAACATCTGCTTCCTCTAGAAATACTCTCCTGTGGGCTCAGAGGAAGACGCCATGCCAGCTGATGCCCAGGACCTCATCCGCCTTCTGCTGAAAAAGAAGTCAATAACGCACCTGGGTACAGATAAGTCCAAACTTACATTGAACGAGTGACAGACACATACATGAATGTGTTATGAATATGAGACATTAGGCCTATTTTTAGTTTTTGTGCCTTTGTTGTCTACAGCAAAATGTATTTTTTATGAAATTAATACCATCCCAAACAGATTATGTTTTCATAGGTGTTTTAATTAGCAAGATTACGATAAAACGACGTGTAAAAAGTGTAACTTTGTGAAGGGGTTGAATCATGACCGAAGAGAGAACCCGTTCAATTTTGATGCAGATCTGGATAAATGGGCAGATCGCAGATTCTTTAACGTAGCAAGACGTTAGCTATGGCGGAGGTTTGCACTCCCCAGGTGGCCTTCAGGTATTTTTATCTGCATTTGCTACACCACCGAAAAAAATCTACGTAATGGAATACCAAAAAACTTGGTGGAAGGATTCCGGTTCGGGTCAGGAAAGAGCCCATTTAATTTTGCTGGAGATCCGGATCAGATGACAGAGCCATGATTTTCTTTGTCCAGGTTTTTTTTTTTTAACATTTTCACAGTTTCCCCAGAGAATAATTAATGGCTCTTGATGAACATATTAACTGTGTGTAATTAGGTGCAGCTTGATTGAATTAAAGGGGACTTCAGAGCCCTGGTGGAGGTTTGTGCTCTACTGAGTGACACTCTATAGTAAAATATACAGCCACACTGAGTCCAGGTACTGTACGTAAAAACAAAATTGTATAAATTATAAAGAGACTTGGATGAAGAGGAGGTTAAAGGACATTTTAGTGGGTTTATGTGCCCATGACAACAGATATTGCAGCAGCAGTATCATAGAGCTGTTTGATAAACATATTAGTGAATGAAATGACTTCAGCCAACCAACAATATTATTAACTTGCACAGTAATTCGCTGAAGTACCAATTATCTGCTTCCACTTATTGCTTATGTTTGACACGCTGCACTCCTCCACATCTCCTGAACAGAGTCCCATGGTGTTATCTTCCGTCCTATCTGCTCAATGCTTTATCATATTACTGAGAGGTTTCATGGTTAGAGCTGCACTATATGATGAAGCTTAATGAGCTTAATCAGGACCTAGTCTCTCTATGAGCAAAAAGAGACTAGGTCCTGATAACTGATTAGAGCTCCAGAGACCTTTGAAACAAAGGTCACTTTGGGGAGACAATGAAGAGAGACTGGGTCAACTGCAAGATGTGTAGTTGTGCAAAGAAAATGTTTGATTGTCGTACTTCTCATGCAGGAGGAGCCATTCAGGCGAAGGCAGGGCCATTCTTCCAGGATGTGGACTCGGACACAGGACACTTTCTACTTTGACAACACCTGGATGGACACAATAAGTGTTTTTTCAATACGAATTTCAGTAATGATACGTTTTTATCCAGCTCCTGCTGCTGTTGGACACGATCGAAATCCATTCTTCACTGTTGGATTCACACTCAATATGACAGTAATTGACTGATTATAACATTTGTGTGATTCCAAGAAAGAGTCCTGGATAATCAATGAAGACATTGAAGGTCCAGTGTGTGAGATTTAGGTGAAAGGGATCTACAGTATGTTTTCACTTGTGTTTCATCTAAATTGTATGATTTGTTGTTTTCTTCACTCTAGAATGGGCCTTTTATATATAAATACTTTATATTTACATTTGAAGCGGGTCCTCTCTATGGAGGCTGCCATGTTTATTACAGTAGCCCAGACTGGACAAACTAAACACCTTTTGAGTTTTTATGACAACTGAAGGTTACCACAGGTTCTTTTTCATGTTTGGAAGGGGAGGGTGAGGTGAGGCATATTCAGCTGCAACATACAACTTCACCACTAGATGTCACTACATTCTACACACTGAACCTTTAACATCATTCGTATCCCTCTTTACTGAGAGAGAGGTGGAGAGAGAACATAGCACAATGCGAGTTCCTCAAAGAGATGTATAGTTATAATACTGAAAAGAAAAAGACTAATAATAGTATTAATTGCAGCAGTGGGTGTTGAGCACGCTGTCGTCTCGCTGAGGACTGAGAACCCTGATCAAAGTTTTGTGCTTTGTTCCCCATACATAGCTTCCTACTACTTCATCGGAAAACAGAATGGTAATGCTCCCTCCCTCCACATAAAAATAAATTGCCTATGAACATAATCCAGGCAGAATTATGCCTCCTACCACAATCCATTTGGGAAAACAAATAGTCGCATATAAACATAAGATTCAGGAGACGGGGCGGAAAATGACCAATTCACGTGAAATCATGAATGTGTAAAGGATAAAATCTACAATTTTACTGGAAGGAGTTATTTCTTACCTTAACTGCGACTTAAACCTTTAACTAAATACTTGTTGTTGCTGTACCTTCACAATTAGTCAAACAGAAATCCTGCATTTAGAATATTCACACAGTTGTTGGGGAAGGCTGTGATGAGGGCTGCGCAATAAAACAAAAAAAATTATTATCACAATTAAATTTTCATCAAAAGCAATATAACAAAAGTCTAATGAACGTATCAATGTATCAATACACGTTACTTAGGCAATACTATGTATTATTATGCTTGTGCATTGTTCAAGAACAGATAGGAAACATAGCATCAGTTTTGTTGTGAGTTTAAAACCACAACCTTCACTCAGAAGCAATTATCAGTGCTTAGAAGAAATAATGATGTGACAAATGCAGTGATAATTATTGATATTATCCGATATGAAAGTTTTATTATTTAGCTTTGTATCTTCCTGTCCTCCATGAAAACATTTTTGGGAGTTTAATTAAACCAAAATTGAGCAAATGTTTTGCCTCTGATGAAAATCAAGAGGGTATTAATTCTACTATTTGCATTATCACAGCTAGGATAAGCAATAAGGCTGCCAACAACTGCCTTAATGTGCTGACTTGAATTAATTATTTTATTCCCCATACACTCACGCAGCCAGTGAATTGATGACAGTAAATACATTTGTGGTAGTGCACCCGATGAACTGAAAGGAAGAGACATTTATCAATGCATATTCTAGCAAACATCAAACCTCCTGTTCCATAATATCTGTCAGAAAGAAGATCGGGGCAACTTTACACTTTACAGAAGGGTTGGTATTACTGCACTGTGTCTGCATCTGAGTTTTTTTTTCATTTATTCTGCTTTATCTGTTTTATTTTAACTGTCAAATTTATCAAGACACCTGCAAACAAAAGTGTTGCGGTTTGACAAGCTGATCCATTTAAAAGTGATAATTGTGGAGCTTGTGACTGAAAAGGCAAATGTGACTGTTTTGGATCTTGTTGAATGGTTTTGCACTTTTCTAATTTCTAGGGTCAACTGCCTGAGTTCAGGTCCAATTCACTTTAGTCTTTTTAAGTGACTCCTACCTGAGGACAAATCAAGATGTCACATGTGATTAAGCCACGTCCTTGTCAGAGAGAGCACAGAATTAGCACCCCACCGCACAATCTTTATCAATAATTCACATGGTATGGGAAGCAAGTAGTAAAACGGTTTTCCGACACACATTTTAGTAATTATTATAAACCATAATTGTGCAAATACTGAGCTAACTGGAAACAATGATTAGCAATGTAAAAAGGGACTTCTCCCTTTTATATTGTAAAGATGCTTAAAGCTGTTCAATGAATAATGAAATCTTCTAGTGTAATTTAAACTGTATCTACATTATTTATCAGGCATATTAACTAAATACCCTCACATGATGGTGCCTTAAATTGCACTTACTAGTCAGAGCTGTTGCTACAAGTTTTCCACTTTCATCAGCAGTTAATTTATATCTTTCTCTATTGATTATTTTGATTGAGGGGTTTAGCCTCCTTGCATTCAGAGGGTACGTTTTTTTTCTCCCTTTGCTGGTGATGGGGAATGAGTAAAGACTAGACTGGCTAATTATTTCGCTAGACCATTTCAATTTGGAAACAAATTGAAGAGCAGCTGTGTTTCTGCCACTACTTGGTTTAAATTGGTGTATTTATGTTGGAGCAAAATCGCCTCTGTTGGCTTTAGTTGTTTGTAACCTGCTTTTTTTGTTTCATGAGGTCAATATTGGGAGGTAGCTCTATGTAACATAACTTGATCGGGTTAAGCTACTTTTTTAGTGAAGAGGATATAGGTGAAATTGCCCTTTTCTTCACTTTTATTAACCTTTCATGTCATTTATCTTTATATACAGTCTATGCACTGCATCTTTGCATTTATTAGCATTGTTTGCTTTTGATGTTGAATGATCTTGCTTCACTGCTTTGCAAACAAACAGTAAAAACAATCACTAATATTCAAACGTATTTAAAAATACCACTTACAGTAAGTAAACTGATTTTTCAGAATATTGCAGAGATCGAGCATGACTGAGCCGCAATCCTCCCGTAGACTGCATCGGCTTCTTGCTTCTCTTCAATAATTGAGCTGTTCTCTGCTATTTTACAAATGTGTTATATATCTCATATGCAGAATGAATCTAAAGTGTGCCCTTTCTAGATAAGAACTCTCGGTAAAAGACAAGTAAATTAAACTCTAAATCTTTGCAGCCACAAAGTCAATTATTTTATTTACATATAATTGCTCCACGTCAACATTTTAAACAGGCCTCATATTCAAATGCAAAGAAATTACAGAAAAAGAACTAGACCAGTAAGTATCAGTGACTTCCCAGTGACTTAAAGAGTGATTTTAAAGAAACTACAGTGACCTCTCCAAATGACCCAAGACATGGCTCAGTGAGCAATGTGCTAACATCAGACCTTTCCTCTTCTGTGCTTGGTTTCATTAAGTCCCTTCTCTTTCTGTCTCCTCTTTCCACAATTACACGAGGCAAAGAAATGCAACAGGGGCATATATCTTCCAGCAGCACAATTCCCTGTGATACATTCAGCTCAGTGTTTTCCTCTGCTTCTACCTTCCCTTCCCTTCCACCTTATCAGTGGACTATTTATCATAAAGGAAAATACAAAGGTGGCTGTTATGAAGTCACTTCATTTTAAGCTGAGAATAGACTTAAAGATCGTTGGTCGACTCCGCAAACTATTTATTCTAGAGTTTAGCAACCTGAAGGTAGCAAATAACTGCATGTCAGGTTGGTTTGTGGCCATTTTGTTGAACAGAGTTTTGGGCTCAAGTTCAGTTATTATTCAAAATCAACATATTGTAGAGTTTATAAACTAAATTTGGCACAGGTATAGGATGATTTGTTTTTATGCAGGACCATTGCAGTCTCTGCCAATGCATGTGACATTTGTTCATTATTGGTTTTACTAATGATATATGTTGTTTACTGAGTCAACTTTTGTGGTTGAATTGTTACTCGAGTGAATAGATGCTGTAGGATTGTACTCAGTAGAATACTGAACAGGTTAACAGGTTTCCAGCCCTATTTCTGAAAAAGCCTAACACTCCTATGAAAACAACATTTAAATCCACTAGATCCATATTTCTATTTGGCTCCGCATGACATTTCACACATTCATTGATGCCGACCCCCTAAATAAAGCATGTTAAGGTGTTAGGAGAGTAGTTGCTCTCGGAAGAGGTTCTTGAAGACAAAGGGACAACTTGCAGAACTCGATTGTCTATGAGGAGGTTCATATCTCCAAGGATGAGCAATGGACAATCGTATTACACAGTGGAATGTGTGAACTTCCATTTGTTGGAGAGTATGAGGCCAGTCTTGGTTGGACAGGCTGAAAGTAATGACAGTTCTCCTGTAAATGAAGTCAAATCTCATTTCTAACCCTCCTACGCAGTAATTCTCTAGTTTATAAACATGTTGAAGCTCATATGTAATAACTAAGACAAGTGTATATCTGTCTTGGCTCATGTTTTCACTACAAACCTAACAGTCACAAAAAGAGAAAGATGAGGAGAAAATGGGGTCGATGTTATCCTTTCAGTCAGAAACGCTGCTACAACGCCTGAAGTCGCAGAGCACATCGATACTGGAAATCATTCTTTACATAGGCATGAAAGAATTACATGATGTACCTTTTGTCAGGGCAGGACAGGCACATTCGTCATTCATGAAGGCCCATTAACATTTCATTAAGTGAATAACAGAGAACGGAGGCTTTAAACAGCGGAGACAGCGTAAGGACTTCTGAGTGCATTGCATGTTGCAGCCGGCGTGTTGTGTGAATACATTTGATTGCCGTTGTTAAATAATGTCAAAATCACTCAGCCAACAGGCAAGTGCCATCGAAGCAAATAGGTACTCAGTGTTGGCATGTATGTTTGCACAAGTGGCAACAATTGATAATTCACCACTTTTTGTGACATGGCTCTGTGTGTGATTATTTCCCACAACCAATCTCAACAAGAACATAAATAATGTCCCGTTATAAAACAATCAGACCTTGTAATCAGACGCATAACACGTTTCTTATTGCGAGAGTTTGTTGAGAGACTGATTTACTAACAAAATAAAAATCAACAGCCAATCACTTATCAAATCCACCATATATTAAATTGAGCAGGATATTAAATTCTAATAAATTTGCTCTGTGGCCTGTGATAAAATCTGCAACACACTTCCTCTATTACAATGTTTGGCAAGCACAAACTGTGGCGTGTGGTGTTTATCTAAGAAGACACATTTGGATCTTTTTCTTATATTCATTACTTTTGATTTGCATAATTGTGAAGTTACTACTATTCATCCTGAGGAGAATATTAATGTATTAGTCAGATTTAATGGCAATAGTTCTGGGACCATTCACTTAAGACCAAGAAATAGCAATCTGCTGGGGATATTAGAGGAAGATTCATTCTGAATTGTGGAGCCAAAATCGGATCCACAAGTTACACAGAGGGGCCAATAACATATCCGACATTCAAGGACAATTCCTGATTCATTAATATGCACATTTAAGTAATTCCTTGTTTACTGTTAGATCGATAGCTTTGATTCAAAGCCACAAATAAATATTTTGAACATTGTTCCTTGCTCAAGCACAATGCGTAGATCAAAAAGACTTGCACAATAAACATTCTTAACAAGACATACTTATTGTTATTATTGTTGTTAAGTAACTAGTTCATTTGGCACTTCATGGGCCAATCAGATTTCAGCTGGGGCCAGTGCCCCCCTGTGACATTTACAAAGTGACACGACACTAAAAACAACACAGACTGATCAAACTGTGGTAATTTGTTTCTACAAATGTAATATATCTGATTAATGGCCACCATGCATGGAGCTAAAAGCCACAACGCTGAGGCAGATTCACTGAAGACTGTGAGGGTCAATACTAAATGTATGTGACCTAAATAAGATTACAGCAAGACGTATTGTGTCTGACTCTAAACTATTTTCCAAATTGAAATGAGGACGGTTGCCTCCATCAGATCCTCTTTCCCTTACACACAAACACAGATTTTAGCATAATGGGTTCTAATCCTGCCAAATTCATCCCGAGTAATGAACAATTAGCAGCATCACATTCAGATTCATAGCTTTGCATTATGCAGATGTTGTTTTGTCATTACTGACGTTTACAGCTTTTCCTCTGTTTAGGCTTTTTATAATCCAGATTTTGTTCAAACAGACACAGACATTCAAACACTCCCCAATTCCAAATTACTATTGGGGTTTAATTACTGTATCTTAAAAAAAAAAAAGATTTTGAAACAAATTGGAGCCCAGTAAACATGCCACATGTACATTCCACAGCTTATAGTGACCAAAGAGACCTGCAGCAGGGGGTTTGGGTAAAGTTCTTCCAGGTCTGGAAGCTGCACACTGATGATCCTCTGATCCGTTTTAATGATGCTTTGGAGGGGCTTCTTGTTCTCTGCGGTACAACCAGTAGAAATTAACCAGTAGCTGTTGTGGGAGCTTTTTCAGGCACCTCAGGAAGTGACGTCTCTGGGAGCCTTTTTTAGTCACTGCAGTTGTGTTGCTGGACCACGTCAGATCCTGGCTGATGTGGACTCAGGTATTAAAAGCTCTGAACTGCCTCCAGTATCAGTTCTTTTGTTTGTTCAGGTTAAGAATGAGGTTGTTGTTGTCACTAGCCGCATCAGGGATGTTAGGATTCCGCCAGGTTTCCCTGCAATAAGAGGCCCAGCTATTCATCCGATGCGAGGAAATCCTGTAGACTATGGGCTGGGTGTTAGCGACCAACAAGCCAAGTAGTGGTAGCCTGTTCGGTGAGCTCTTTGCCCAGCATGGATGCTGGCTCGCTTGCCTCGCTGGGGTAATACAGGCAAAACTAAAATCATGATAAATGCAACTTCATTCAAATGTCAGTAGGCTCCATCCTAGCATCTCCAAGAAAAGTACATGGTAATAATTGTCCCAAGTCCATTTATCAAAGGGAATCAGAATCAATCAATCATTCTAGCTCAAAGACATGCAGGCATTAGCCTTGTCCAATGTGAGCAGGCAGGGTTGTGCACTTCTGAGCCGAGGCTAGTTGGCTGCATAGAGGTGCTAAATGTCCCACCTACACAGTAGTGAGGACGTGCTAAACTGGATAGTTCATAGCTCCCATAAGGTTTGGCCTGGGGGACTGAAATGTTACACAGGAATATGTTGCCATAGGAACCATGTATGAGCTGGTGCAGCTTGGGATATGGTTTAGTCCTAAAGAACCACATTTTGAGAAACTAGAAGATTTTTACCCTCTTAGTTGATTCGTTGTCCAGATTGCAGATGCTAAAAAGGTGAAAATTACCTACACTCAAAAAATGGATATTGGCTGCCTGTCCAATTTACTTGAATGCAAAGTGTATTTTGTATGATATAATTTCATGTTTGCAAGATGAACGTGATAACATTGCGTTGGATTTGCGAAATATTCAACAACTTCGCTTTAATAAGATTCAATCACGTTGATATGAACTGATATGTGCGAGTTTCTGCGCAAGAAGCACGGCAATCTTCGCGAGAACACACCTCGATGAGACATCGCGAGAAGAAAAAATACCGGAAGTCAGGTACGTTACCGGTGGTTTTCGTCAGGCGCATGGAAAAGGTAAGGGAAAATCATTTTCCATCCAATCATATGCGAGCGAAATATTGTTCAGAAATCTTATCAGCTGTTAGTCTATTAATTTTCCACAGTATTAGAACGCAGCAGTTTATTTGTTACTCGGTGTTAGCGGGTTTTTAATCAAACTTAGAAAGTCGTCCGTCACACATGGCGAGTTAACACGGTGCTTTGTGTTGCTAGTTGTGCTTCTATAGCTTTAAAAATAGATACTCAAATACTTTTATACAAGCATTGAACTGAAGAATAACGTTAAATCGTGTGAGAAGGGAACAAAAGAAATGTGATAAATCAGCGGCTACAGCAGAGAAGACGCGGCGTGTCTGAACACCGGTACAGGTGAGCAGAGCTCCATTACGGCTACACTCGGCTTACTTTATCACGAAGGAACATTTGCTGGCAGAAATAGAGTAACGTTAGCGCATTGGGACAGTGTGACTAGTTAACGAGTTGATATAAATACGAGTTGAGCATGGCGCTGCACGTGACTCATTCATGCAAACACGTGAAATGGGACGTCCACAAACGCTGCGTTAGCTAGCAACATTGTGTTCTATATACTGGAATTGGTCTACATCTGTATAATGTCACGTTTTTCCCGTTTTTATCTTCCCAGCCTCTATGATCCATTAGCAAACAAAATTTACTAATGCATCTGAACACGTTTAACCAGAGAATATGACACTGAAATGTTGTCAGCAAAACTAAACATCAGCTCTTCTCTTTTTCTTCTCTGTTTTAATGGTGAATCAGATGGATCATTGTTGCCAGCTCCTGCTGTGTTATTCAACCTGCTGATAGAATTAAAATAACTATACAGGAACAGTTACTTGCCTTGTAAAATAAAATGTCTATGTAGTATGTTTAAGTATTTCTATTTTCTTCTGCTTTGCATTAGCCTTTCTGTCTCTCTCTTCCTCCCTTCGTCTGTTTCCATTTCTCCCTATCTCCTCCTTACACTCACCCTTTTCTACCTCTGCATCTAGCTCTCGCCTGTGTGTGTGTGTTTGTGCGCGTGTGGATGTTTTTCTAATTATTTAATGATAACTTCATGTTAACTGATCAATCTCTCTAAATTTATTACAGAAATTTGTGAATGCCAAAGTCTGCTGTGACTGCTGTCCGACCACAAGAGCGTCCTATCCGACTGCACCCGTGTCTGTTGCAGGTAAAGGGGGCCATCATAAAGTTTCTTTATATAAGTATATCTACCAAATTCTAACCCTGTTTTTTTTTGTTAGCTAGAGCAGCAGAAACCTTTGTCCATTTGTAGGTCATTTAGACTGCAGGTCCATCGTAAAAAATTTGATGTGGTTTTTTTTTGGGTGGGGCAAATGTGGAATTGTAAGCTGTGTAGCAAATCTATATCTTCTAGATATGACCTACTGAAACATCTTAGACTACAGCACCGTCAAAGGCAGCGCTACCCATGCCCACACACAAACTGCCCATGTACTTTTAAGACATGGAATGCTATGCATATTCATTTAAGTAGAGTCCATCCTAAACAAAATTCCCAGGAGCTGCTGGAACTGTCAACATTCAGATGTACGTTATGCACTTGCAGAAGTCTATCTACTGAAAAGGATTATTTCATACACATTGGCACTCATTTGAAGAGTAATGAAACTGTTACTTGTATGTTTATGGGTTGCAGTTTTAAAACAAATGTATATGGAACCTTTCACTCTCACAAAAACAGAAAGCACAACCCACATACCTTGAAAAATTTCAAGCCAGGTGTAGTTACAACCAATCCAGTTTCCTCTGATAGTCCAGAGGAAGATGCATATCATCTAGATTACTCTGCAGTTGAAGCAGACCCTGTATGTGCAAGTAGTGATGTGGATTTAAACAAGAACTTGCCTGAAGTAATTGAGCAAAATTTTGCTGCAGCATTGCTCAAGTTGGAGCATTTTGCACATGTGCCAGGCAGAAAACTGGATGAGTTTTTAGAGGAATTGCATTACTTGTCAAGTTCAGCAACATTGCCTCTCTCCATTAACGTTCTTGAGACTGTATTTCAGAAACATAGTACCACAACTGATATAGATGTGTTAACTGAAGTAGCCACTGCTCTGTGCACATCTAACCCCTTGCTCAAAGCCATAGGGAAAGATGGTCCACTGAGCACATCTTATCTTCGCAACCAATATTATAAAAAACACTTTAAGGTTGTAGAGCCCATTGAGTACATACTTGATGCCAAGGAAAAACGAAGTTTTCAATATGTGCCTGTACTGAAGTCTTTGCAGCAGCTCTTTGATCGAAGCGATGTTGTGGACAGGGTAGTTGAAAACCACAAAGCACAGCAGACTAATAGGCAGCATACTGAGCAGCAAACTTACAAATCTTCTCAGGATGGTTCTCACTTCCAGGAGAACAGTTTTCCGTCCGGGGATGAGTTGAGAATTTTGATAACTTTATATATAGATGACTTTGAGATCTGCAATCCCCTGGGTACTTCACGCAGGAAACATAAGCTTTGTGGAATCTACTGGACCTTGAGTAATTTGCCTCCAGGTTCACATTCATCACTTTCCTCAATTTACTTGGCAGTCCTGTGTAAATCTGATGATGTGAAAAAGCATGGTTTTGACAGTGTCTTACACCTTCTGCTTCGAGATATGAAAACTCTGGAAGAAGAGGGAGTTTTCATTCCATTGCTCGTAAAATGTCTTAAAGGAACGATTCAGGTTGTTGCAGCAGATAACCTGGGTGCTCACAGTTTAGCTGGTTTCAACGAGAGCTTTTCTGGTGGGTATATCTGTCGATTTTGCACAGGAACAAGAAAAGACATCCAAACAAAAGATGTAAAGTCGGGTGCATTTAGTCTCCGAACAAAGGAACTCCATGACTCTCATGTGAAATCAGCTCTGGAGAACGGTGCAAGTTGTTTTGGAGTGAAAAACCATTGTGTTATCACCAAAACTCTTTCCCACTTCAGTGTTCACACAGGTTATCCCCCAGATCTTATGCATGATGTTTTCGAGGGCATAGTGCCGGTAGAGCTTGCACGGTGCTTGGCATTGCTGATATCAAAAAGATATTTCAGTCTTGAAACCCTCAACCAGTCCATCTTGCATTTCCCTTACAAGTGGGGAGACAAGACCAACAAGGCACATGTGATCCCACAGATGTTTTCAACAAGGAAAACAATTGGTGGGAATGCTCATGAAAACTGGGCTCTGTTGCGACTACTCCCATTCATAGTTGGTCATCTGGTGCCTGAGGGTGAAATGGTGTGGCAAATACTGTTGGACTTGAAAGACATTGTAGAGCTTGTCGTTGTTCCAGCACACACAGATGAGTCCATTGCCTATCTTGAGGGCAAAATTTCAGAGCACAGACAAAAATACCAAGAACTGTTCCCTGACCTGCAGCTCCTTCCAAAACATCATTATTTGGAGCACTATCCCCAGCTGATCAGGATGTTTGGTCCTCTTGTGGCACACTGGACCATGCGATTTGAGGCTAAGCACAGTTTTTTTAAGCAGGTTGCACGACACACCAATTGCTTTAAAAATGTGCCCCTCTCGCTCGCTGTTAAGCATCAGCTCATGATTTCACATCATTTGAGATCGTGTAGTTTTGAAAAAAATGCCCTAGAGGTAACAAATGTCTCAACCGTTTCTGTCGATGTTTTGAAACAAGAAGTAGTTCAGACTATTGAGCAGAAATTCCCTGGTACGACTGAAGTCCACCTTACTAAGTGTGTGTCAAGCAAAGGTGTAAATTTCAGAAATGGAATGATAGTTGCTCATGGGTCTTCAAGTGGCCTGCCTGATTTCGGAGAGATAGTTCAGATTTGTGTTGTGCAGGAGAAACTGTGTTTCATCATAAGAAGGCTTTTTGGATGGTACAGGGAACATTTCAGAGCCTTTGAGCTGAGTGCATGTCCAGCCAGAGAAACAGTTCTGATTGAGCTTGGTGAACTGGCTGATGACTACCCTTTGGCCGACTACTTTGTTGGACCTCTCAGAATGGTGACATTAAAAAGACATATCACATAAGGTATGTTAATCTTTATATAAAAAATGTCAAATGGCTTTGTTCTAGCATTGTTTTTTGAAGTTCTGACCAATTTTTGTTGAAACATTTTAGCCTAATCTTCTCTTTCCTCATTTGCAGACTTCGGTGAAATGGCTGATCTAGTGAAGCTCCGAATCATTCTGGGAGAAAATAATTCCCAGAGATTGATCCTTCCAGGCGGGATACCAGAGTCTATCAGTGACCTTGCACACCAAATAAAGCAGCAGTGTGGAGTAGAAGGGGACTTCAGACTTCAATTCATGGATTATGAGTTTGGGAATGAATTCACCAACTTGCTCTCAATGTCAGATGTCCAGGACAAAAGTACCATCAAGGTCATATTTAATTCCATTGCATCTGTCCAGCATGATGGCTCTCTGCCCCCTCCCTACCCAGCTGCTGCTGCCACCTTTCGATCTCCAGATGACTCGTCGTCCCTTTCTTCTGTTAGCTCACATGATGCAGATATACTGTCTTCACCGGAGTCCACTTCCTCAAGATCCTCTGGATGGCCCATTAGCTTCAATGTTCCCCGGTTCTCCTATGATGCTGAGCTGCAGCTGGAAAGGGCTAACACTGCTTTTAAAGAAACTGGAACTTTGTTAAGTCCTGATACCCAACTTAAATCAGCCATTCTTGATGGCTTAACTGAAACTATTGTCAAGTACAAAGTGTACCTCTCCGACCGTGAGTTTGAGGAGGTAGCTGAAGCTCTTGTATCAGCACATCCATGTTTGAAAGAGCCAGGCTCAGTCACTGGATTTGGCGGCTGGAAGACAAGCTTGAAATATAAACTTGGTAACTACCGAACAAAGCTCAGGCGGCTTGGCTGCCCAGAAGTCACAGTAAATGCCCTAACACACAAACCTGATGGCAAATGCAGTCCTGCCTATGGTGTGAAGAGGCCAAAAAAAGCAGAAGTGAATTACTGCCCTGCCTATCCGTCTGGTGAAACAGCCGAGACACAAGAAGGACTAAGAGTGGCCCTCCTCTCAGAAGTAAAGAAAAGAAACAATGAGGAGAATGTGATGAAAATGATGGACAAGACCTTTGCTTACAGGAGGCAAGAAGTAGTTCGGGAGGCACCAATGATAGCTGATTTCAAAACGAGGTGGCCGGCTCTCTTCCATGTGCATGAGGTAAGTAAATGACTGTGTGAAGGAACATCCCCTTTTACTTTTTACAGTGTGAGCTATATAGAGAGACCTATTGGCAGACTCTGGTTAGGATTCAATGGCTCTGACAGTGGAATTTGTATGGAGAAAACTAATATTGATAGACACATGTATTTTCAGTCTGACCTGCTAAATCAAACATGTACCAGTGAAATCAAAATAGCCAAACTTAATTTTGTGGGTTTTTTTTGTCTTTTTCTCAATTTGTAGGTGTGTGTGGAATTCAAGAGAATCACAACTATCCATTTAGAGTCAAGGTTCTTCTCTGAGCTGGATGCTCACTCTGCAGACCTAATCAAGGTGTTTGCCAAGAAAGGCGGAGTTCAAGGGAGACAGATCAGAAGCATCATGGTACCCATGACTGAGGTATGATAATGGAAAAGTGACTCATGTTATATACTCATATTTATAATAATTACTGCGTACACATCTACTCTAGCTTCTAAAGGCTTTTCATGTTGTGATGACCTGTGAATCTTGCATCAGGTGTGTGAAAACAACTATGCTGGTTGGTCAAGATGGTTTTCCTAATGTGTTTTTTCTTTTTTTCTCATTCTCTCTAATCTGCATACTTAGACTGACAGCATTGATGTCAAAAGAGAATGCATACTGAAAAGTCTTTGCGTCTACTTGAATGAAGATCCAGAGAAGCTGGTGAGAGAGTACCTGGTATGTTGATTTAACTTAATCTTCACTGGGGATGATCATGGTTAATTTTCCTTTGAATTCACATTGCCCTTAAAACCTTCAAAATATCAGCTCCAAAAACATTTGGAATGTATTTACTTTGATTATTTGTAGATAGTTGGTGAAAGCTGTTTTACATCAATAGTGTAAAAATGACACGTAAAATATGGAATATAATGCACATAAATGAAACATTATTTCTCTTATTAATACATTTTTGTCTTAATTACAGAGCGATGATGAAAGCAGTCTGGCGGCTATGGCAGAGACGGTCTTTGGAGTCTTTGTCATTCGACACCACGGTGCATGGCCCAGTGAGAATCCAGAGGATGTCGGAATTCTTCTGGAGGGTGTAAAGGTGTTGGATGAGTTGAGGTATGTGCCTTTTGCAGTGGCAATGTTGCTTGCGCTCGTGTATGCTCTAAACCTGAGCTACCCCAGAGAGCTAAAATACACCTTTGAAGCTCTCCAGAAGATCATTATGAAGCTAGATGGAAACAAACTTTCCGCAAAAGTGCAAGCTCTCAAAACATTGCTTTCCCGTTAATAACCACACAAGGTACATGACTGAGCTCATCCTCACCTTAGGAAAAACACCTTGTGATTGCTTTATATAGGTGACTGAAAATCTGTAAAAATCACGTTCAATCAAAACATAATTGAAGTTAAAATACTCAGACTGTAAGAAGGTTTTCAATGATTATCTAAAGTAAATTGTTTTTTCTTCGACAATGTTTTAGATTGCCCACTGTTGGCTTTTATGTCAAAATGTCCCTAACTGTGAAATGTTTTTTGTTTTTTTACCAAGGTAAAGTAACATTTTGTTGGCACTTTACAAATAAGTGAAGCAGTGTTTTGTTTATGTCTTGACACTGAGCAGGCTCTAGAATTCATTGAACCTCTGTTTCTGATGTAATTGTTCACTGTTAACATTCTAAATATGTTGAACTGATGTTTAAGTGGAATGTGAAATGTTTCAAGGGGAATGTGAGTCTAATGCTGGCCTCACACTGCAAGGTTCTTGTCAAATTTATGCCCTGGCCCCTCCCAACAATCGACAGAAAAATCTGGTCTGCGACATTGTCAGTCCTGATTGAGTGGGGTACAGATCAATCGTAAGCTTGATCGGCTCATATACGGTCAGGGGGTTCCCCGATCATTTTAAAACAATTTAGAAATTTGTTGAATCAGATCTTTCCAAAACTTTCCATCTCTGACCATTCCCTCGGCCACGATAATTCTAATGGAATCCTGTAATATGTGATGGCTACTAGACTGCCCCATTTCTTAACAGCACTTTACTGTTCACTAAATCACTCTACTTTTGTAGATTTGCTTCTTTATTTTGTTAATACCAAGATCCATTCTGTTTGGACTTGCAATGTGCTGTTTTTTCAATTTCTCAAAAATGGGAAAGTATATTTTTTATATTTACAAGCACCTGAAAGTGTTAACATTCTTTCCTTTTGCACTTTGAATAATAAGGGAAGCAATGTGTTGATATTAAGAGAAAATATTTTATTTATGTTGTTTACAAGCACCTGAAAGTGTTGAAGTTTGTGTTTTTGAAGAAATACAATTTGATTGCCTCATCCACAGTTTGTCTTTTCTTGTTTCCAGCCTTTTAAACATTTAATTTTGTTTTGTTACTGTTCACATTGTTTGCACTTAAAAGCTATGGTTTGAATTGATTTAATTAAATCATGGAAAGTATTTCCATGTGATTTAATGGCTTTCTTTTGGCACTAAGCAATTCTGTTGGGCCAACTTAATTTTTTTGGGATAGATTAACTCCATTTAATAGATTCAATTTTATTAATTTGAAATCAGTTGGATCAACTCTATTAAATTAAGTTAGACCTAATTCAACTAACTATTAAATCAAGTTGGATCTAATTCAACTAACTAAATTGAATCAACTGTAAGAAATGACACTAACCCAACCTAAGAACATTATGTTAGACCAACAGAATTGCTTAATACTGAAAGAAACCCATTTAATAATGTGGAAATACTTTCCATGATTTTTTAAAGTAAATTCAAAGAATCATTTTTTTGAGTGTATAAAGTAGGGATTGAAGATTCAAAAATACTTTTCCCACTTGCAGTCTGTCATGCCAGTGACGCTGCTCATTATTCAAATAGATAATTTGATTCATTATATCAAAAAAGAAATAATTTAGTCTTGTTTTTGTCATTTTGTACAGTTTTCATAATGTGAATTTCTATCCCCCCCAAAGGTGCAGTCCAGGTAAAGACTGACCCAATTCCAAATTCTTTTTGTCCACATGATGACAAACCTTGAAAGAGACTCACAATGTATTACATCCGCCCAGAAAGTACAGCATGTCATTTCCTTGAGAAAATGCTCCATTTACTTTGAAAATCACAAAATAATCTTCTAGTGAAACTTGGATTTGAAATGAATGGCATTGAAAAAAAGGAGAATGATGAAAATAAAGAGGTATTTGATAGCACGTGTTTCCTGACAGTGTCGGTTTTGCTCTGTTACGAGTTTTTCCTCCTTCTCAGCTCATACATCTGCTGGGGTTTACTTTCAGTTGCACATGCAACAGTGCACACATACAAGACACAACTTGGTAGGTCTGACACTGTGATGTGTGTACTGTGCTGCACATGGTGCCGCAAACTTGTACAGTCAAATATTTGCACAGTAAATGAGCTGAGGGTTTTCAGACATTGAGATAACAATTGCATTGTTAAATCAATATGATGAAAGTCTGTCACACATATCCGTGTGTGCTGTTGTCTGTTTCCAACCCAAAACTAAAAGTTACATTTACAGTGATGTTAAAAGACAAATCTAAAATCTAAAATTGGAGTCACGGAGGTGGCGAGAAGGAGGGGACTGCCTTCAATTTTCACCTCCTGTTATCACATGTAGAGCTGCCTCTGAAGACTTCTGTTCCACTGGAAATAATGCAACCAGAGCCCGATTTCCCACGAGACATGTTCTGTATCTGAACCCTTATTGTAGTGACTTATTCTCCTGTCTCCAAATGTGAAAAGTGTAAATTGACATCATTTCTTTTTCTCTTTGTCTCCTTACTCAATATTAACAAGGTGGTGTCCTGATCCTCAAAGGATGATGGGGCGGAAGATTGATCTGTTCTACACAAACCTTAATTTTAAAACTTATTGGCACATAACATTATGATCCAGCTGAATCGCTCTACAACAGGGTAGCTTAGGGGCAGTCATTTCCTCCCTGCAAATTAACACCACTGGAGCGTACTGTATCTTGTCAGTGCTTTGCCCTTGGAGGCAGTGGATGCCCTTGACGACGAGTCTTCCTTTCAGACAGAACATTTTACTGGTGTAAGCTTTATGAATACCAACGGGGCTTTGACAATTTAGAGGTGCTTCACATTGAAATGGGCTGATGAGTTAATTTAATAGGGAGTGTTAATACGCAACTGTTTCCAGGAACAACCACCTATTGTAGAAGTGTCAGAGGCATCACATCTTCACTGTACTTGTCTCTGTAATGTGCATTTCACAGAAAAAAACATTAGAGTAAGGAAGGCATATAAAAGCACACTGGGTGCTGGACAGAAGTGATGCTCATTTACTTATTTATTTATGTCTCACAGGCCTGAAACTCACCTTCCTGGAATGGAAGACTCTCTTTTTATGAAAATCAAATAATAACATGAAATAAGAAAGTTTTTACATTAGTTATGGTGAAACACGTAACGTAGACTTAGACAGTAATGTGCTTGAAACTTCAAAATAGTTTATGGGTTATTATCTATGTGTTATAACACTGTTACACAGTTCTTCATTTTCATCTTGCATTCTCTGTTCTTATTGTGTGTAAAATATCTACATTTAACAAATGCAATTTGCTAAAAATGTTTTATGTCAATGCAAGACAGTGTGAGAAATAAGGGTTTGTATGAAGAGAAATATGTGAAGGAATCAAATGGAAGTGAAAGATATACAACTCCTCACTTTCCTGGTGACTCAGCGGAGGTTAGCAGAGCACAACTAGTTTCCCTCTGCTGCTTCTCCTCGCTCTACATACACATATACATCAGCACTGTGTAAATAGACCACTCTCATGTGTGCAGACACATAAACATGCCAAGTGCCTAATGGTCGTAGAAGTACTTGTTGGTATGGTTCACTGGGAGGCAGCTGGGAATCCCACATGGCTCATTATCCAAGTAATCCAGTCTTGAAGAATCTTACTACAGTGTCTCCTGATGAATGTTTGACTGTGATTCAAACAATACTCCCCCTCATGAAAATAACCCTCGACTCAACATATTCTTTTGCCAAGAAGTCAGTTAAGTTCAGTTATTGATTTGTTATTCGATTAAATGGGAGAGAAATACAAAAAAAAACCAGCTCAGTCTCCTGGCTTACTCCATTTCAGATTTGTGTGTTTGCCAATTCTTCACATATGTATCTGTGCATGAGATTTAATCCATCTGCTGATTTTCACATTGTACAATAATAATAATAATAATAATAATAAACAGCCTCTGCAATAAATCCTCCTTTTAAAATCTTTTTTTTTTAGTTTTGTTTGGACTGTACCAGAAACATGTTCATTGTATTCTATTCATTTTGTAGGTCTTGGTGGTGTAATTATATATTGTGTTATACAAAGGTTACATCACCATTAAAATTAAAGAATAAAAGTTCATATTTGAACATCTTTGCACACAAAGCAAGCTTTAAGATTCAGACGGCTACGATAACTGCTGCCCAACAAACTTCAGTCACATCTTTTACACGCTGATCATTAAATAATTATTAGATGATGCAAACTATTATATGACCGTACTTTAATGAACCCTGGGAATGTAATGTGGCTTCTGTTCTATATTCACATTTTGAGTCAGACTCAAATATAACAGTTCTTAGTTTAATATATAGTTAGTTACAGTTATTTTCCTCATGGACTATTGTCATAATATTGTCATTTGGTGATTAAAATGTGCCCTGGCTTGAAATTGCAATTTACTGACTGACGCCTTTTACATTGAATGAGGAAACAGGCAATGAAAGAAACTTTACATTAACTATTCATGTCACGTGCAGATTTTTCTTTATATCGTTCATGTTTCAGTTCATATTCCAGCTAAATGGGTTAAGATTCAAATCCAGACTCTTCATCCTACTGACCTGTGCTGGATAAAATGTAAAGTGGCGAATCAAATGCAATTACACAACATGAAAAACACGCACGATCATTCATGTGTTTCGCTTCCGTGCTTTAAGCATTTGAAAGGCCCTGTTCCCATATGGGGCCTGCTGTGAGATAAAATATGGCATTTATCCTGACGATTGCCAAATGTCCCTCTCAGCCACCATATGCCTTGGTTGTCATGGTTTCTGAATTAATTGCAGTAAGTTGTGTGTGTTCGTTGTGCAGCGTGGGGTGATGGCCGTATTAAGTTAGGTGTTAACACGGATGA
Organism: Hippoglossus hippoglossus; assembly: GCF_009819705.1. NCBI lineage: Eukaryota > Metazoa > Chordata > Actinopteri > Pleuronectiformes > Pleuronectidae > Hippoglossus > Hippoglossus hippoglossus. The sequence goes on along the minus strand of NC_047171.1, from coordinate 7,217,497 downwards.
ATGTTCGCCTACTGAAGTGAAGTTGTAAATTAGCTGTGATTATGATTAATTAGATGTTAAAGGTTAAATTCAAATGTAATTAAAGGTTAAAGTCTGAAAGAAAATCATCTTCCTGGAAAGAGGTTCCTCTGACCTTTAACAGATGTTTGTTTCCTGGTTTAAAAGCCCACATAGTGTTTCTCCCACTGAATTTACAGTCAATCTTCATGTATCTTCAGTTTAGCCCGTGTATCTGTGCAGTGATCATCTTCCACACGTTTTAACACAATCATTACTGCGGCAGCATTGTTCTCATTTATCAACTTGTCCATCCAACACAAAACATGAACAGTAATCAGAGTAAAATGTGTCTACGAGGTGCAAACTGAGCTGTGACTGTGACCTGTTCTCTGTACAAACTCTAAAACCTCATCTGAACGCAGTGAGGCTGCAGCAGAGAAGACACGTCTGTCCCAGCGGTATCGTTGCCTGCAACACCGGGAACAGGCCCGTGGTTAATAAAGACGGTACTTCTTGTAAATAACAAACTCTTTTGAACCAGCAACTCTTTTTTTTTGCTGTTGAAACCAGAGTCTGTATATAAACATAGACCGAAATCTGAAGGTGAAACCAATTCAGAAGAGCCTGAAACCTGTTTTCTCTTGAACTTTAAAGAATTGCTGCGCCCTTGTCAACAGATTAGTGTCGACAAGAACGTCTTTACTGTCTGCAGCAGTGTGTGTGTGTGTGTGTGTGTGTGTGTGTGTGTGTCGCTCCCCACACAAACTGAGGATCACGTGTATTTAGTCAGATCCTAATAACTTCTGATTAATGTTTGTGTTTAGTGTTAATGTGTAGAGTGAGCGCAGGTCAGTGGGGGAGCGAGGACATGTCGGGGCAGTACAGCACGTTACAAGGATTCAGGACATATAATGTGCGTCTGCAGCGGCGGCAATACTTTTTGCAGCAGCGCAGCCGCTGTAGTGTCCTGGCTTTTAGTTGAGTACATAGCCGGCCTATAATTTGAGTAAATACTGTGGTTAGACCAGAAACCTCACACAGCAGAACTGTGGTGCAGCCACGCGCCGCTCATGCAGGCAGTGTGGCCTCGGGCGTCATAAGGCAAGACAAAACCAGAGCCTCACTGCAAATAAAAACTCTGAAAAATAATCGTTTTATATCAATTACTCTGTTTTCAAAATCATTGGAAGCCATAATCGTAACCGCAAATAAGTTAAATGAATCGCCCGGCCCTAACTCTTAATGCAATTTACTATACGTGGTTATTGCACCAACTAAATTAATGGTTTTGGTCTTTAAATGACACATATGCTGCTTTTTACTGTGTTTAAATGCACAACCTGCATTACTGTTCTAATGTATAAGTGTAAGATGTATTTGTGCTGCACTTTCCATCACTTGACATTTACTAGATCAAAAACTGAGATTTTCCCAGTGATGCTGTCACAGTGAAGTGGTTTTGTCAGAAATCTCCATAAAGCAGCACAGACTATTATATACTGGTGATGTGGAGCATGAGGGGATAATTAATCTAACTGATTCTATACGGCTGCTCATGTTACACAGTACATGTTGTGATTATGATTATTATAGTGACGTGTTATTAGCTGTGGAGAACATTGTAATATTGTATGCATCACTGCTCCCATTGATTGTCACTCTGAGTGCATTTCAGCCGAGAGAGAGAGAAACACACCTGAGGAACTCTTCCTGTTGTGAACTGATTAACGCACAATAACCTCGGTAAATATTTACAAATCAAACGTGTCCCATTCTGCCCTGCGGCGCTGATTTTGTCATTAAAACTTGAGGGAGGAGGAGACATGAGGATGAATCTGCTCACAGTAAATGTGTGTATACAGTATAGAAGTCAGGGTTATTGAGTAATATCTCTAACATGTCTTGCAAAACATAAAATTAAACAATTAAAACCTTCTCTGCAGCTCCGTTGACCCTGTGCTCACCATTGTCGTAATTGCGTTTAACTTGTTGTCATTGTTTCATCTTATCCGAACCACCATCTTATCTCTTATCTCTTATCTCGACCCGTCTGCTATCTGCACATTTAGGGCATCATTACCGATCGGCAGCTTCAGGCAGCACCGACAGTTCAGAGCCACGCAAAACTCAGATCGAGCCGCTGCCACCGAGTGAGGCTGCGCCAACACAGTTTGGACGATAATGTTGAAGGTTAGAAAGAAAAGAAAAAGGAGTGAATTCGAGGCAAAAGGGCAAAACTCATTAGCAGGTGTGATGAAAAGGTTTAGAGGAATCTCCATGCTCACCTATTCAACGCTTTCTTGTTCGTCTACAGAACCTTCTCCTCTAACGGAGGGAGGTCTTCATCGTGTCCTCCTCTCCACCTTTTCAGACACAAAAATTAAAAACTGGAGTGAATAGAAACATCTTGAAGTGAAGTCATTTAATTAAAGACTAATGGACGACGACAGATTGAGTTTTTCTCCATCAAGGAAACTATTGTGCTCAAAAACATCTGCGTCTCTAATTTTTCACTGAACAGTGTTAAGAGATGATGATGATGATGATGATGATGATGATGATGATGTATTAGTATGATGATTTGTTATTTACCATCTGGTTGTGATTGTGATTTTTAATTGTTCATTGTCGTTGTCCAGTTTTTAATATCAAACCATACACACTTTGTAATCAAGGCTCAGAGGAGTGCAGTTTGATAAGGAATAATAATAATAATAATAATATTATTGTAATATCCTTTTATTTGTAATTTCAACCACACACACACACACACAAACACCTACACACAATGCAAAATGATGTTCACACGCAAGGGAGCATTTTTATATTATGATATCTGGTCATTATTACATTTTAATTTATGACTCCATTTGTTTGACGGCTTTACGACGCCTCTACAGATTAAGACTTCGTGATCAAAAGAGATGAGCTTGTGAAACATAACGCGTCAGTACTGATTGAAAGATTCTACATGTGGTTCTTAAACATAAATGCATCAACGATAATACAGCATCATTTCAATAAAAGGGCTACTTTTGTGTAATATTGAACTTTTGTAATGCATGCGTGTTTTTTATTTATTAGGCCAATCTATAGCTTTTACTTGTGGGATTTATTTAATTTTTAAGTGTTGGGATCTGATTTGACTCACACACACACATGTTGGCATAGAGTCAAAATGGCCCCATAACCGCTGAGCCAAACACGTCCTGAATAAATACTGTAGCTACACCACAGAACAACCTGATGACTGAAAGAGAAAACAGTGGCTGTGTTATCCTGCACGTCAGGCCCTGTTTGTTTGGAACAATTGTGCGGCACAGTTCAATGCAGGTGACATAAATCACGTTTCTTGGCTGACGTGTCTGCAATTACCTCAAGTTGTTGTTGTTGTCCCTCACCACACATGATAAATCAAACCACACTGGAGTCCTACCAAACAAAAGCTGGCCTGTGTTGTCTCCTGGGTCGCTTTCAGCGCAGGAAGAAAGGCCCAGGTGAGCCTCCAGTCCCTTTATACAGTCCCTGCTCGGCCTCTGGGTCCTAGTGCTTTCTGCCTCTCTCTCTTTCTGCCTCTCTTTCTTTCTTGTGTAGTTTTTCTTTTAAGCCTTCAGTCATGGTCATGTGGGCAGGCTCACAGGAAGCTGCACAGTGAACAACCCAGAACAAGACATCTAAATTCACTGGGCTTTCAAATAAAAAAAAAAATGTTCACATTCACACCGACGGATCAGAAGAGATCAGAAACACCAACCAGAGTTTTACTGGTTCCTTTAAGCCCTCGGCTCCAGAGACGGTAACGTGCCTCAGGTTGAATGTGAGGAGTCATGGGCAGGAATCATAAAGACACCGTTCACACCTGGTAACAACATCCTGAACCGGGGACCTGATCCCAAGTGGACAGATCTGAGTTCATGACACTTGAATGTGTCCTGAGTGCATGAAGTGATCGGGGGTCACTTCCTCCCCCTGGAGATGCAAAATATACACGTACTTCATTTCTGTTCACAAACACCAACACACAGATGTGTCTGCTCTGGTGTTAACATCTGTCCTGAGTGATCTGATCACAAGTGGACCACATGTGAAGGACCGCCTACTCAGCTGACGTCCTCCGACCTGCTACAGTTTCACAATGAATCCACGCTTCTACGTCTGCAGCTTCTTCATCCATTCAGCCCGTCCTGAATCCGTCCGTCCGCTCGCTCTCTCTCTCTCTCTCTCTCTCTCGCACAGACACACACACGTTGTCATCGGACACATCTCTGTACTCAAACTGGGTGAAAGCGACATAATTTGGTCTTTGTGGACACAAATGACGTGCATGATCATTTTCATGTTGACTGGGGGAAGTGAGATCTCATTTTAATGTCAGGTGCGAACAGACGAATCAGCAGCTGTCCTCTTGTGATCGGATCTTTCAGGACGGATGTTAATTCCAGGTCTGAACAGGGCCTCTAACGTGTCTTCAATGCATCTCGGGTGTGTTCCCACCTGTGCTCAGAGCTGTCATCTGTCTGGACAGGGCCAGTTATCTTTGTATCCTCTCTGACAGGCCATGAAATGTAAACTGAACTTCCTGTGACTGTCACCAGTCATTCCTCTCGCAGCGGAGAGGGTCAGGAGCTCTTCCTCCTACGTGATCCGTGGGGCTCAAATAGCACAGAGACACCAGGAGGAAAAAAAGCAAACATATCATTTCCTCCACATCCGCCACAGCAGCAGGCCGGTGCCTCCTGCAGGCCGGCAGAGGACAGCCAGACTGACACCGAGTGAATTCAAACCGATGGCGTGATTATTGCCGCGGCGAGACAGGGCCCGGACTTGCCAATCGTGACCGAGGCAGTTTTGCCGTTTATTATCTGCCAGACACTTTGAATGCTCTCGTACTTAAGGCCACCTCACAAGGCTCCGTATCAGGCCGCAGACAGACAGACTGTAAGAGGCCAATTTGGCACTGAGGAATGGATGGAAGATAAAAGTGAGCCCAGAGCTACTTGGGGAATGTTAACATTTTTTTCCCCCCGTGCTCAGATGAATACAATTCCAGAGAGGAGTACACCCCCCACCCCCCACCCCCTGTTCACTTGGCACATACACATAGTATGGTTGTACATATCCATCACACGTAATGGTCCATGGAGGTGGTCAGTCTGTGACTAATAGGTCAGATGTGTCCACTCTGTTTACTCTCCCTGCAGCCGTGCATATCTGGCTGGATCAGAACAAATAAGATCTACCAGCACCTCTGTTCCACTCCACCTCTTTCATTTCCCCCTCACTATATATCGCTGCAGGTAGAGAGCAGTTGTTGTGCTACATATACATCCTCCCCCACCCCACCGATGCTTCCTCTCTCTAAATCCAGCACATCTGAGAGGAGGTCCACGGGGAGGAAGGGGATAAATAGAGAGGTGGAGACACTGGTGGCTATTTGAAAATGCATATTATGGTTGATGACTGCAGTGAAGAGCTTATTGGGGTTAAGTTAAACCTTTCACATCTCTCCTCTCTCTAGTCTTACTATAGATGTGAGACAGTCAGGTCAATCCCTGGCTCCTTTTAATTCCACCGGTGAGGGCTATGTAATGCACACCAATGTAAACTGTTGACTGCCATGTGTTTAAAGTTTGAAACACCCCTGACAATATTGTGGTACTTCCGTTGGACAGCGGATGTCTGTGACAAGATTCTGTTTGCTTTCCAATTAGTTTCTTTTATTACAAGAGTCGAACGTTTCTCCAAACAAAACACAAACAATGCAATGTTTTGTTGGTGTTTTAGGTCGAGGCGACATTTTGATTTACAGCTATCTACATGTGAATGCTGACAGATTAAAGGGACGATCGCCAAATGCATTTTGGTCAATGTGCTCCGCCTCTTTTGCTCTCGGACGATTTACCTGCGGGCGACTGAAACCTGCTCAAACGAGATTGTCGCCAGCCCCCAAATCCCCCTCGCTTCCTCAGGTTCTACATGTTCATCTGAATCGAGATTATGTGGGTACGGACTCTAGGTCTGTATTGGTGTTGCAACATATCATAGATACAGAAACAACTGCAACTACAATCACGCAAATAAAGTATTTTTCTAAGATGAATGCATTAAACCAGGTGACGGCACATATGTAAATGAAATTGGTGGGTTATGTTAGCTGTCATATTTATCTTGGATACTCTTCATCTCAGCATCGTTTCCTTTGTTCCTTTCCTTTAGCTCTTTAAAACGCAGACCGCAGTGTATTTTTTAGAAAAGTGTCCGATAATCAACACAGGTGTCAAAGTGTCAGAATTAAGTGGATGAAATGTGCAGCAGGCGCTCAGCAGGCGTTCTTTACTGCTGCTGTGATCAAGGGCTGTGAGCGGAATTGTTGCAGAGACATAAAAGCTGCCAAAGAGAGAGTGGACCCTCCCACAGATTTATTGTCCGTGCCCACTCAAAGAGCCGCTCTCACCACTGGGATTACAATTCAGACCCGTTTCCCCCCTTAATCCTGTCGTTACTCAGGGTTCTGCAAGGACAGAGAACAGCCTCCACGTCGGGCCGTCCCTGCTGCATGTAAATACCCTGACTCGTTGACCGACATTTTTAAAACAAAAGGTCCTTTGTGTTGTGAACAGCCTCCAGAAAGGAGATCAATGGGAGTGGGTAAGAAAAGCTTCTGAACGGATGTTTCTGGACAGAACAGATGTTTGAAAACATTCGGTAGTAAAACTAATTCATGAAACTCATCAGCTTTGCTTCGTTTGTAAGTTAGGAGGTCACAGAACGGAGAGGGTGCTGCTCCCTCAGAATAGATAGAAAACAGTGCGGGAACCTTTAGCAGAAGCAGAATCCTGCACAGCTCAAATGACACAGAGACCGACAGGGCTGGTAAAATGTTTGTGGACGTTAGGAGGGTCCGCAAACCCACTCGGATTACCCTGGTGCCTCTGATGGCCAGTCCAGGCATTGCATGGAGCTCATTGGAAACTAACCTTACACACCTGAGTGTTAGATGTCTAAACTAAATTAAACTGTCATTGCTTAACTAAGAAAACATTTTTTACATTCAATATCAGAGCATTACTCAAAATCAGCAGGGGCAGGTGGGTCGTTTCTGACTCACAGCTCTTTCATTCCTCGTCAATTTTCCCTTCACTTCCCCGTTTCCCCCGTTTCTCTTCAGTCGACAGGCAAAAGAAAACGTAACTATGTGTTCCTAGCTCCTCTGCTCCATTCAAGTGGGTCTCAGCTCAGCCGCTGCACACAACACACAACCCTCCACACACTTAACTGTGTGACCTGAGTGATTGACATCCCTCTCTCTCGCTTTTCTTTTTCAAAACGCAGCCAAAATTGGCAAACACGCTGTTGAAGAGTGACTTCAATGGGATTTGGATGGTGACAAAGGAGCTGCAAGGCTCGATAAAATAGATGCTAATCCAAATCTGCAGGTGGAGCAAATTAAGCTCTGCAGTTAGTGCATAAAAAGTCGTATACACTTTACTGCCTTTACTGCTGTTTGAGCCAGTCTGGCAGCGTGGATATAAAAACTACAAAGTTGGTTGATGGGCGCGTTGCTGTGCAGAAAAACTGCACGAACAGCGACTGGATGGATTTACATATTGTACATATATTCATGTCCCACAGAGGATGAATCCTGATCTTCATCATGGGGTCAAAATATACATTTTCCCAGTACTTTTACTTGCATTTATTTGTTTTTAACTTATCTTATTTCTTCTCATGCATATAGTGATGTCAGTCAGGTAAGATGTGTTTTTTTACTCCCTTGCTTATTATAAGTGGTAATCGGAGTTAGTGTCCCCAGCGTGTTGGGATGTTATCAGCTTTGTTAACTGATTCCAAGTTCACTCTCCATTCTTCCTCTCGTAGTTGCTGGTACAGTTTCTCTCCTGCTCGCCGCACACTGAGCAGTTAGCAGCCTTGGTGCAGGCCGGAGGATGAGTATGCAGGACCTGTTGTTTATAATGTGAATACGACTCCTGCTGTTATTGATTCTGTCCGAGAGATGAGCCCTCTGGGTTTTTCAAATGTTTATGCAGGAGAATGGTGATGCGTGCTAAGTGGAAAAGAGACAAAAAATCAATAGGCAAGGTGAAGGGAGGGGTGTGCCAGCAATCTCATAGTTCAGGACTTGTTTTTCAAATTTTGTTTTTTCTCTTCTTTTGATGCACGTTGGGGGTTGAGTGAGTGGGCCGGCAGCTGCTTCCTCATTTTCTTCCAATGTGCCGCAGAGTTTTATCGCCGCGGAGCCGGAACTCTTCATCATTTGAAGACTTTTGTGTGGAGAGAAGTTTTACTGTACATGAGCTTCTTTACAAGAGACTCAGCAGAACACGCCTCCTAATTTATGATGCATCTGCTGTATGAATCCTCACTTACACATCAGAGTACCAGTGTGAACACTTCACACCAGCAAAATACAAATCTGATGCAAAGTAATTCATGGATCTTGATGAAAAAACCCCCCCAAACATTCATATTTAAGGAACTGATATGTATGGGGACTGTTGGGTCTTGGTGGTGGTGGAGCGCGCTCAACTGAGGCAGAGATTGGTATTCAAATACAATTTAAACACATTTAAAAATGTTAATATATTAAAAATGTTATTACATTTCACACATGAAGATGAATGAAGGGAGTTACATTTTTTTGGTTGATTGCAAGATCGCAAAAATACCACAGCCACAAATACTGTAAATTGTGATTCAACACACTCGGACCAATACAAGAAGATTTCTTATCCTAAACCTCATTCTTCCCCATTTCCTGTCAGGAATTTGACACCAACTTCAAGTCCTGCTGTTTGAAATCATCAGTCAGAAAACAAATGCTGCAGTGACGTTAATACAGAATAAGATCTGAAACAATTCAAAACCATTTCTACAGTGGGCAGTAACGTCATCAAATCAAAGCTGATATTTTAAAAGAATGAATTCCTTCAACTGAATCACTTTAAGAATAAAAGTGACTGCCAAAGAGGTAAAGTATCATACCATATAAAATGGTCTGCTGTTAAAGTGGTCAGCAGTGACGCACTATGTGCAATTCAGTTACTCAGACAGAAATGAGCAAATGATTAGCAGCAGCACTCAAACCGGTATATTACCTTCTGTATATTGTTCAGGTCACAAGTGTAAAACGTATTATTTCAAGGTCCTACTTTGCAGTTGAACGACTCTCAAGGAGTCACTGCTGTTTTAACACCATTGAACTATAGTTAGGTTCAATATGTTTAAAAGCTCCTGGTTTCTTTTTCAATACAATGTTCCTCAGTGTAGAAACACAGGAGGCTCCTGGATACTTTGCTGTTAGAGATTTTTTTTTCTTTCCCATCAGCTTGTTATGGGAGATGGCACCGACTACAATAACCACGAGCCCTTGGATGTGTAGATCAGAGCAACACAACATTGTACTTGATTAATCTCAAACTGACCCGGAGTCTGAACGTGAACAAACTGCTGAGAGTGTCACCACATCTGTCAGCAGGAGCAGCAGCAGCAGAATGTTGAGTTCAAGGAAACGCTCTTGGGCAGCAGGCGTTGACTTTTCCTCTTCATGAACAGAGGTTGGACTTTTTTATCAGAGAAAACTTTCTTTTCTTCCTCACAGAGCTGCTCATCCTTTTAGTGCAAATAATTAAAACCAGAACAGTTTCATATCGGTCCAAGCCTTGGGAATGCTCTAGATGCCGCTGATCTTAAATCGTCTGTTCTGAAAAACGAACAAGATGTTTACTTCCAGAACTTTGAGCATGTGAAACGTTGTCACTCCTCCAGATTTACAAGTCTTCTGAGGAAAGCAACATATGGGAATCAGCCATAATGTCAAGTCCCAAACCACTGTCATGTAAAATTCATCATGAAATGTAAGCCTGTCGTAAGATATTAACACATGGAATCTTAATCACTTGATTTCTATCTATCTATCTATCTATCTATCTATCTGTCTATCTATCTGTCTGTCTGTCTGTCTATCCATCCATCCATCCATCTATTTATCTACTTAATGAATAAACTCTCAGTAAAATATGAAATGCCTACAGTAACCAAAGTCATTGCATTCATGGAAAAACAAGTCAATTAACTATTATATTTTAATTTAGCATTAAATTGAATAAAATCTCAAATGATGAATGTGCACTTATAGAACGATCGACCCACTATGAATATTTCTCATGTCTTACAGTATTTTTGAAATGTCCTGTTATCCTGTTATGACACTGCTGCTACAGATTTTTTTTTACTGCGGAGGGAAATGGAGGAAGCTGGAAATCGCGGTATCTATTTGTACATCATCAAAAACGTGGTGGGACGGGTTGTGCTGGCAGATCCAGCCGATAGCGCAGACAGATGGAGAAAGGGCAGGAGTGCGGCTGCCTCCTCTGGTTGCCATGGTGAGGGAGGAAGTGAAGTGTACAAGGAGACAGCGATTGCAAAAAAAATAAGTGGGAGAAAGACTGAATTATCATTCAGCAGGAGGCCCTGGTATTGTGTGTGTGTGCGCCCGCCACCAGGTAACAAAGGGTGTTGGCCTTCCTGCGCACACTGGGTGGGGGGGGGGGGGAGGCAGTAATCTCCAGTCCACCACCTTCCTCAGCGCAGCGGGGTAAAAGACCCCACACTGCTGATTGACTCGTCAGGTCACCGACCATGTGGAACAATTTTGCCGGTCTGATCACTGCTTGAATAGACTGATAGAACTGCACACACACACACCAGCACTTAAATATCACATTACTCTGTGCTTTGAGACGACGTGTTTGACTTTAAAGGGTCATCGTGGGACACAGAGTGGAAATAAGCCCCCTTTATTCAATATTGATTTACATTTTTATATAAAAATTACTTACATTTAGTACATTTCTTCAAAATACGAGCAGCCAAACAACATACAAATCAAATACAAAATTATAAAATTTCTTATATTTATCATCTTCCCTTTTCTGAAATAACAGATGTGTTCTATAGTAACTCTTTATAACCTTCTGGTAACTGTGGTAAATCTCTCCTGTGTCTGCGTCTTCAATCCATCTGTTGACGTATAACCTAGAAAAATATGGTTTATTCAGTATCTGTCTCTTCAGTGTACAGTTCCAGATCCAGGGAATCTGATCAGAGAACATTCAAGGTGGGCTTTTCAATCTCTTTCACCAAAAGACAAGTTCATGTGATATATTACCGTGGAGACGTGGGGGTGAATAGAGCTTGAAATCCGTGGAAATGGAAAAAGACAGAGGACCTGTGGAATTACATAGTGTGTGAGGAAAAAGATCATCTTGATTATTATGGCCTTCGCTGGAAATCCAGGCAGCAGATCCGTCGGGTACCGCGGATAAAAAAAAAGCCTCGTGAGTGCCGAGCTCCACTGCTCAGACGTGAAGCTTTGTTGTCCGAGTGTCACATGGCAAACAAACAAAACAGAAAAAAAGCCTTAGAAACAACTGATGTAACTCTTCTCTACGATACTTAGTATATTTGTCCATTACCTTCACTAACAGACAGAGTCCATATTGAGCTTAAACTAGAAACAGATATGCGTACAGGTTGTGGCACTGCATCTTTAAGGTCGAGACTGTGCACGAGTGTGGCTTATGGTGTTAATAAAGTTTTTGCAAATCAGCAGCTTTACTTCAGTGTCACACAGTTTACAGCACAGCGCTGTGTAACTCGTGTTTGACGAACATTGGAAAGCAAACAGCTGATGGAAAATAAAAGTCTTCAGCACACCGACAAGGACATTATGCTGATGCTAAACCGGTAAAACCTAAAAGCCTCTTAGGAAATAGAAATAAAAATCCTTCTTCGTATTATACATTATACACTGTGGTAAAAAACGGAGTACAAAGTGTAAAGTTAGGCTATGCGGCGGTTTCATGAATTGTCCCCTCTAATTTCTTTGGGAGTAGCTCTCTCCTCTCGTCAATACTGATGACCGGCTTCCTGCAGTTCTGTCCGTCGATATAAATCTTTGCATACACAGGGTTGGAGTAGTTCATTGGCTGTATGGGAAAGGAAAGAAGAGGAAATAAATATATGTACATATAAATCACTTTACAACAGTGAAAGCCTTAAAGCTGCATTAACACATTGCTGGCCACTAGGGGCAGCAGAGCAGGATAGAAACACAGTGAAATATTATCAATACACAAAGTTGTTGAAGAGAACAGTTTCCTGTTTGAATCAAATCAAGAAAACAATTGACATCTTTTATTATTCATCTAAAGTCATTGTTTCACTCTTAGCTCTGTTTGGTCTCCACCACCTCTAGTGGTGGGTTTAGGTAAAGAACAGTCACAATGTCAGAGCAGGTAAGAAATCATGGTGGTTTTGTTAAACTAATTAACTCTGTTTAATGTTACAAAGTAATTTAAGGTATAAAATGTGACAATAAAATGAAAACACTACTAAAAAGGTCCTTTTGATTTGATCACCGGTCAGAAGCATTAGAGAATGACGCGTCTCTGAGCTATTTAGCCGCTCTATTGTTTTTCTTCCTCCATTGTTTACATGTGATGGATCGTGGGCATTTTCTGCTTTTAGCTGCCACATTCATGTCACAGACGCTCTGTCAGTATGAAGCAAAAACTTGAGGGTGAAATAAAGTTGGAGATTATAGAAGAAAAACAAGGGTAGAATGAGTGGGACATTTCCAGGATGGAGAGAGCTTTGTGAATGAATATAACATGTCAGCTAATGCTACTTATTTTGTTAGAATGAAAAGACACAGGATGGATAAAAATGAGACAAACTATACCACGAATGAAACGTATACACATGTCACTACCTCTGTAGATCAGTGGTGGTGAAGACAACGTCCCCCACGATCCCACGATACTTCACAATGTCATCGAACAACAAATCAAACAAAAGACATCTTTCGTCACTGTTTTGACTGAGAGACCCCAAGTGGCAGAAATTACATGTGCGCCTAATACATTTTCTATTTTAAACTAATGATTAGTGCAGCTTTGAAGGAATTTCCACTGTGATTTTAGTTTTTGACTAAAAACACCTGACTAGTGCTCCGTGTAAAGCAGAGCAACGAAAAGCACAGGACATTCTGTGGACGATTACTCAACAACCATGAACAGCTGATGGCAACATGCAGGAATTAGCCGAGTCCAACACAAAGCCATGCAGGTCCAGATTCCTATTAAAATACCTTTACTGATTTCACAGAGTGATGTGAGTGATGGACGACTGTGAACGTTACCTTGACTCACTTTGGTCTGATTTACATTAAATATGAACTTAAATTTGGTTCAGATACCAAAGAGTTGAAGTATTTGCCAGGTAACTCCACAGTGTTTGCTAACAATCTACATGAGGATGATTTTGTTTTTCTCACTCATGCTGGATTGTAAAGTTTGTAAAAATTCACCTGTCCTGGGATTACCTCCTTGGGCACGGAGTTCATGCCCAAGGTATGAGGGTCGCTGGATTTTACGCACCAGCCCTGCAACACAACAAGCACCGCCCGTGTTTATGAGGTTAGACTCACACAGGGATCACAGTCTACTGGTTATCTGCATGTGCACACTTCGTAATCAGTGTAGTTCTGGGTTATATACATAACCCGTTCATTTCAAAATAAAAACAGCATTGAATTAGATAAGTCTGGAATTACTGGGGGCAGAGAGAATGTAGTGGGACATAGAAGCTGCTTCAGATTCAAGCCAAAGCGTCTCGGTTGGAAAAGCAGCCAGATCGGACTGACAATAGCAGGTGAAAAAGTTGGCAACGAAAAAGCAGCAGCATTAGAGTTGAAGCTCCAGCAGGTGAGCGAGATAACATCGGCGAAGGTGTTATGATTCATTCGGGAGTGTTAGTTCGGGGCTGGGGGCCATTAACGGAATAAATCACCAGCCAGATGAGACGTCCTATTGGTTCATGGCACCTGCACATTCCTGTACACCTGCCAGGTTTCTACAAAAAAATCTTTACAAAGCCTAATGTGATTTAACTTGATGTGTCCCGCTGCCAGATATCAGATCGAAACAGAAGTTGGAACAGGGACAAGAAACAGAACACCAAATTATTATGGGAAATTGAAAGTTTGAGAGTTTGTGGTTGGGGCGTTTCCTAAGCTGCTACAGGGCAGCAGTGACTCACCTGCTGCAGCTGGACTGATCATGTGATACAGATCTGCACCAATCGTGGTCACTAAAAATCAGCTCCTCACACTGAATTATTAATCATGTATATCTTACAACAGATTAATGCATAGAGCGACTCAAAATAGTAATTAAACACAAACGCCTGAAACGAAATGTATCTCAAAGCCATGTGGTGCAAAATCCTAATATTGGAAAAAGTGAAATTCTTGTCGTAAGGAATTCTTAATAAACTGACACATTAACAACAGCTGCATATGTTATATTCTAAAATAATTTTGTCCACTGGTTTCTATTCCACAGACATGACGTGTCTGATTTGAATTAGTTGAATTAATAATTAGTTAGATAACCAGCTCTTCTCCATATTATGACATATTTTCTTGGTATTTCTACATAACCTATGTGTAGCAAGTTTCCCTGTCGCAGCAGATGATTTAAACATGTTATAACATTGACCTTTCCCACATTGGAGGACTAATAGTGCAAAACGATATAGTAAAACATAAAGAATCACAATGTTGCTGCAGCAAAACAGATCATTTCAGACATTGTTGAGATGAGAAAAAGATAATTTAGCCTGGATCACTCATACAACACAACTGATCTCTCACATCACAAGATGAATTATATAGTGTTGACTGATTCATGTGCATTGTGTGTGTCTGTTCATGTATTGTACCTGTGAACTGCTGTTCTATTGTTTTGTGCACCTAAAATTAATCATGTGTGTATTTGGAAGCAGAGTCAGTGATTTTAAATTAACTGGCAACAGCTCAGTGTTCGTTTTGTAAGATAAAATTAAATTTGAATTCAACTGAATACCTTTTATTTTTATTCATTTGTTTTTTTGCCATAAATCTTGTGAAGCATTTTGTAACCTTGTTTGGATAAATGCGAGAATATAAATATAATATTTTCTTCAATCTTAGCATTTGGGGTTTTAGGTTTAGTTTGTGCTTAAGGCAGATGTGAAGCGTTGTGCTGTTTAGTTTAATATATAGTTCAATAATCAAACCTTGTGAGGGTCCAGTGTGAAGTTGGGTCGCAGCAGGCTGCCTGCATCAGCATGGTTGTCATGGTCCACTTCATACATGTTGTATGATGGGTTCCCAATCTCCACGTTTATCCCGCCGTTCGTCATGGGCTGTCTCTGGACACGTTTTCCCCTGAGGTGTGTGGAGCCACTCATCATTAACGTGATACACAACATGCAGGTCAACACACTGTGCAGAGCCTCCCTGTTCCACATGCAGATCACATTACACTACTTGGCACACATGGAGTAGACAGGTTTACTGGGCGGACCCAAAAAGCTGAGACCCAGAAATCTGTGAGAATTCTGCAGAATATGCTGAAACAGGCAAACAAACTTTTCTCTCGTAAATCAATTACATGCATTCATCTTCAAAGTGCTGCAGTGTTGCGTCTTTCATTATCTTAGTGTATCCACGTCATTACCCACCTTTGCCGCCGTCTGCAGATGTAAACACCTCCGACCACCATCACGATCAAGATGACCAGCAGGACCAGAGGCACAATGATAGCTATGCTCCCTACAGAACAGAGGGGAGACGGCGTGGACTGATAAGGAGATGAATTCAGACAGTCACACTTTGAATGTTGTCATGTCTGATCATGACCGCAAAACGGCCACCTTAGAAAATGTGTTCTCTTGAGTAATTTACGTGTAGTTTCTCTAATAATGTACTTTAAAAACGGTGTAGAATACATACTAAACTCAGTCGATAAGTAAATCTCTGGATCTTAATTATATAGTCTTTTTTTTTTATCAATATAATCCCTGAACTGTATTTAAAAAACATAAAGCTAGGGATGGTAATCCTGGAAAAGCTGCAATGAGCAGGCAACACTTTGAAAATATGCAAATGATACATCCCACCCCCTCCCATTGGCTCCCTCATCAAAGCTACGCCCCCCCCCCCCCCCCAAAACAAACAAATTACCAAGCCTAACTTTAACTTGAAGACAGGATTTGCAATAATTTCGCACGTAGCTATTCAGCTAGAATGGGACATACATACATACATGTGTTCCTGTGGGAAATTGAAAGGTTCTATAATAAGGCCTCCTGAAATTCCCAGTCCTCACCTCCGCTGGTGTTGTCTGATCTGCTGCTTTTAGGGGCGGGTCTCTCACACTGCGTTCCTGCCCAATTGGCTGAACATCTGAAGGAGGTCAGAATAGAGTATAAATACACTCTCATTAGCGTACGTTTCATTGTAGGAAAGGCTGCTGAGAAAACACCTTTGCAAAATGAACTGCGCTACGATGTGACTGTGGCTCACGTATACAACACATTATGATTCAGACTTGTTATGAAGTGCTTTGATCCAACAAAAACAAAACACCACCTGGAGAGAGAGCACTATGTGTACATGTTGTGTCCATTCACGGTGTGCGGCGGATTTACATGTTGAATATTCAGTGCAGGAAAGAAAAAAAAAAAAAATCAAAGGATGACAGCGGGACAACAAGTCGTCATCTCATTTGTGTTTCAATGGGATTTGATGGCCGTGATGTATGACCCTTGTTAGTGAAGGTGATATCTAATTTCACACGACTGACGCAGATGGGTCTGTAAAGCATGAGTGATGCGGTGGGTGTGACTGCATGATGACAGAATGAAATTACCCTAAATTACATGCACTCCAAGAATCAGAACATCAGGCTATCAAAAATAAGAATGCAGCCCCACACCCGGAGGAAATGAATCACGCCTTCGTCAGACGAAATGTCACAGCAACATGAATTTTAATGGGAGATTTGGGGCAATGGGGAGTTTGATCTGCTTTGGGAAGTGTAAACCACACAAATACTGATTCCCTATGCAACACAAAGTTTCTCTTAACCCGTGGTGAGGGCATTAACGATGAACACCAATTTACTGATGAGATCTCTTCAGTCTACCGAGGTGTACGGTATCTATGCTTTGTTGATGACTGGTCCATGACAAACATTCAACTTTCCGTCATGCACAGGTTGAAAATGCACAGACTGACTCCAACATCACAAACACAGTGCCATGTTTTAGTCCCCCCCCCCTGGTTTGAGTGGGCTGTGTGAGGACTGCATGGGATGGGTGACTGGGTGACTTGGTGACTGGGTGACTGGGTGGCAGTGAGGGGCAGCGGAGGGGCAGAGTTATGCAGCAACTGATAATGTAATAAGTGCCACATCAGCTAATACCTGCTCAAAATTGAATAAAAGGATAAATGCTAAGTTCTTAAGTAAACAATGTGAGTTTCATATGAAAATGTTTTATTGCTATAAGACCTATTTGACCAATATTAACACATTTCTAATGTCTCTATCATATCTGATATTAGCTAGGACTGCTTACATTGCCTATTGTGAATTTATTAATGTTGTACCCATTCATGAGTTAAAATAAACTATATTTCTTTACATTAACTATTACTTGCTCCTTTTGAATGAGGGCGTGAACAGTAGCTATGCAATTAAAAACATATTTGATTTGCTTTATTGTGATTTTGCTGGTTGGTTGTAGGTTTTTGCAGGTTCTGGATCCAAATAAAATAAATTATTTGTAACCTGCCTACTAAAAGCTCATGTTTTAGTTTGAATAATTCGGTCAATAACCAATGGGTACAAATGACATGTTGTATTTTCATGTGGGTGAGGGTTGTGCTAAACTAGTACTTCTTGGCCTCTGAATGTAGAATATAAAGAAATCTAAAAATGATCATAATCTAGTGAAACAATAATCTCAGTATCTTTCAGTTGAGTGTTTTCTAACTTAAATAACTTTTTGACAAGTCATTACTCTGTCCCTTATTACATGATTAGTTGCTGCAAGGCTGCACTGTGACAACGATCCCATGTGCTGGACTGAGGCTGGACTGAGGATGAAGCCGGATGGAGTCAGGGTGGGGGTGTGGACAGAGGGTGTGAGTGGGCTCTGAATACAGCTGGAGAGGTGAGAGGGACCTACTTGCAGCGTGGTTTGTTAAGAGCTGTTAATGTGCACATCCCCTCATTCTGACAGAAGTAATCGCAGGGGTTGGCCAGCTCATCACAACGTTGGTTCTTGAACCCTGACGTGCAGCTGCAAAACATTTTGTTGGGAGTGATAAAAGGGCCCAGAGAATGTAAACTGTAGAACTGTAGAACTGTAGAACTGTTGAACTGTAGAACTGTTGAACTGTAGAACTGTTGAACTGTTGGCTGCTTGGTGAACGGAGACTGACACACTAGAAAAAACCCTTTCAGCATCTTCACTTATAAGATGGAGGAAGTCAGAGTTGTGTCTGCATCAAGCAAACCAGAACAATAAATTATATAAAGACAAATCAACTTCACTGCTCACCAGGTGAAGAGGAACATCTGCAAGGGAAGAGTCTGTTACAGTGATCTCGGCTTTGTGTCATTGCAATAAGAAGATCCATAAAGATTTGCTGTAGGTTGATTGTCAATAATAAAACATAAACAACAACAACAATTTAAGCCAAATATTATAGTCATGCAATTCCATACGATTGGGAATGACAGAAAATGTGCAAACTATCAAAAATAAGTTTTAAAAATACAAAAACTTTTTACTGCTGCATATGTACATAAAAATAAGAAAATGAGTATTTATATAGAGAGCCAAAGTCAAACCTGAAGACACCTTTGAGATTTTCTCTACTATAGAGAAACTGATTGTACAGCTGAATAACCTTTCAAGAAGACTGTAAGTGGACTGGAGTGTTTACCATAGTTGTCTTTACTGCAGTGCTGCTGTATTTTGAATTTTTCTTCAACCTCTTCAGGTCTTTAATGCAGGAATTATTGGAATTACAATTGAAGCAACTCTGCCCTGCAAGGTTGACACTTTGGGGCGGCTTGATGAAATCGACATTTACTCCTGAGTATTAAGGTCAAACTGTATGATTTCTTGACACAGACATATCCATCATCTCCATAATATCTGTTCTTCTCAGCAAATAATAAACCACATTATCAAGATCAGCTAACCTCATTGAAAAAGATGGGATCATTTGCATAGAAATTGATTCTATCCCCTGGAATTTGTGATGGAGGATCCCCCAATTTCAATTTAACTACAGTGGACAATGGGCAGTTAAATAAATACAGAGTTGGCTTTTGAAACGGATTTCCAATTTCCTCCTTGGTGAGAGTTTAACACAGCAATGCATGTGATTATATAGCTGAGGTGCTATTAATCTATGTGCAGCACTTGGACTACAAGATTTTTGCCGCTGAGTTTCGTGACATGTTCAACAAACTGACTAATACCTCAGAGCACATTTCTAAAACCGACTGAACAGTCAGAGAGGCCTGACATCAGCTCTTAACTGCACAGAGGAGCCGTGTGATAAACTGCGTATGGGAAAGATTGCGAAGGGTTTGAAACCATTTTTTTTTTTTTTATCTGCCTAAAAACCTTAAGCCACAGTGAGGTGTCACACAGCATAAGATGGTGTACCGGCACTCCCACCCCCTGCTGGGCCACGGCCTCCACAGAGCGACATCAAAACTTCCCCCTAAACTCAGAGATTTCTTTCCAGAGGAGGACATCTATCCCACACGGATCTTGAAGGAGGAAAGTGGTACCTCATGATGGTTTTGAGTGCTGCTTCTATGGCGGGGCTTTTCCCGGGGCACGGAGCCAGCATTTGATTGTGAACTGTAAGAGCGTGAGTAATAGGGGGAGAACATTCTTTATTTTTTTTCTTTTACCCATTAAGCAGCGACTTACTGACAGAAAGGCAGGTTGGTGTCGGGGTCCAGGTGACAGGTGCCTCCGTTGTAGCAATATCCATCACACAACTGGCAGCTCGGTGCTATTCTGCCATTTGTGCAACTGCAGGGTGAAGGAATAATGGATGTAAATGACAGGCGGAAAGCTATACTTTTACAAGAAGCAAAAATGACACGGTAGGTGGTTTTGTCAAACATATGTATAATTCATAAGACCACGCAGTTCACCTGCCTTCTAATTCACCGATGTTACCAAAACCTCAGAAATAATTGAAGTTTAATCAAATCAGTTCATGCAGCGTTTCCAAAAAATGAAGAGTTAAGCCTTAGCTCTATAACAAAAGGGGATGAGGGACAAGAATATCGATGAGATACCGGGCACTTACTTGCAAACCACATCTCCTGTCTCCTCGTTAATGAGGCAGGGTGCTCCGTGACACCGGAGACACTTGTCCACCTCGCACTTGTTTCCCTCAAACCTGGCGGGACACACGCACTCCACATAGCCACTGCTGGATAGCGTGCAGGCCTTGGAGTTCACACAGTAGTGATGACAGATGTCTGTTCCACATTCAGGGAGATAATGAGAGAGGGGACAGCGTATAGTGAGAAACTGGGAACATAGTTTAAGCTGGTTTTATTGGAATCGTACTCGGATTTAATGGGACTTAATTACCCACATCAAATGACATGTTAGCCACGGATGAAACGATATTACCCCGCGGGCAAGCAAGAGTAGGAAAATACTAATGATGTGCAGTTGAAATTGTTTTCACCATAACCCATTATGTCAACGCTTTGCAAAAGAAGATACGATAATTTCAGTCGGAAATCACCCAAAGGTTATTTGATGGTGGTATTTTGATTTTGTTTATCTGCAAATAAAGGCAAATGTGGTGTTTTTGCAAAGAAAATACTTTTGGGGATTGTTTTTGTGCCAAACTCAGTGTGTGAACTTTGAAATGCTTGAAAGTTGTATGGATTTTACGCAGAATAATCAGGGCTTCTTTGTTGTGGTTGCTCTTGAAAGGCTAATGTCAATCATGAGGGGCTAAATGGACGATGCTAATTATTTGTTGTGTTTGTTGCCACTGTGGGTGCAGGACTCACGGTAAAGACAGCGGTCCCCAGTATATTCTGCCATGCAGCGGCACACGGGCTGGTTCCCCTGAGTGATGTCGCACGTTCCCCCGTTTAAACAGTAGTTGTCGCAAATCCTCTTCTCACAGAAAGGCCCAGAGAAACCAACGTTACAGCGGCATGTGGGCTTACCTGGATGTAAACAAATACATAAAGTAAAATGAAAAAATTACATAAAAAGAGCATGAAAATACAAAACACTAACAAGTACGGTTTGTGTAGCCACATCCTGTGGGGGGTCACACTCTTGTCAGTCACAGTTGCAAGTCGTTATGGAAATGACACGGCCACGGTGACCAAGACAGGTGCAGAGCAGCAGAAGTAGTCAAATATATCCATCATTTTTAGACACAAATTCATGTGTGGGTCAAGGTGAACACAGATTGGCACATGTGCAGAATAGTAAGGTGCCCCCCTTTTCCTCAGTTATATTCTCCAGGTCCGTCTCAGGCAACCCAAATCATTCCAGGTCAGACACAAGATGCATATAAGTGTGCTCTGGGTCTGCCCGGTTTCCTTACTCGACAGGCATGTCTGGAATATCTCTAACGGGTAGATGTTCAGCAAGCATCCTAATCAGATGTCCTGGTGACCTCAACCATCTGGAAGCAGAAACATTCAAATCAGTGAGACGCTGCAACTGACTGTCAAAGCGATTCGATTGGTCTAAAACCACACAACCATTTAATGAAGTTATTTGTGGTCATGTAAATTGAAAGTGTGTAATAAAGTGTGGAAATTCTTTCTCTGATGTACCTCTTTTACAACAAAATTAGTGGGTGTATGCTCGTATTCAAATGCAGATAAACATGCTAAAAATGTGATTGACTCCTATTTGTTTGACTTAGTTTTTTTCCTGACATGTTTCTGGAGAGATGTCAGTTTCTGGACAGATGCCAGTTCTTCATCTCTCTCCTCTTCCTCTTGTCCTGCTTTGGTCTCCAACTCCCAAGAGAATATCTGGACTATCAGCTGCTAAATGCTCCGCTATGTTCTTGCATTGACTGTACGTGCTGTGTACATGGGGTTTTATCACTGTTTTTTCACTATACAAACTTGTCTACTGCAGCTGTGAACAAAGTTAATGAGTGTGAAACGAAACAGTAAAGTAAAAGCTAAAAGAGTGAGCGACAGTGAAATTGTCTGATAGAGCTCAGCGGGACCACAGAGGCAGGTGATAATTCTCTGTGGGTTGATTACTAGGAAGGACACGTACATACAGTAATTAGATCCACTATTAATATAAAATATTGATTGTGGCAGCTTTAATGTCTCAGTCACAGAGCTCATGCCTGCAGCCGACACTCAGGACTTAGACTGAAATAGATCAGTATGTAAATAAAGAACTTTAGCTTAAGGCTCAGCTCCATATTCAGCACAAGGGTCAGACCCAAAATGGTGTTGCAGCTAAAATCTCATGCTCCCTGAACATGATCCTGACATATGACACTTGATATTGCAGTTTTGTTCATTGGAGTCAACTTTTTTTTCCATGCAAGCTTTTCTCTGTTGGAGTGTGTGATTTGTTAGTAAGAGTAAGACATAATCAACAGGTAGAGATATTCACGTTAGCTCCTTACGTTACACTCCCTCCACCTTTTTCGCAGCAGACGTTTTGACATGTCACAGTCAGAAAAGTGCAGGTGTAAAGTAAAAATGATGGCTGAATTCCATTTAGCATCTTCAGTTTCTGGGAGCTGGTATATTCTACATGCTGAGTCACTGTCACACTGTCATGTCTTACGGGGAAGCTTGGAACGAACAGAGCATCATTAATCCTGCTTGCATAGTGGACAACTAAGTTGCCATGGATACAGGTCTCGCCATGTGGGTCACACTACACTTCTTGGTAATTTCACACTCCACAATTCTGTGGCAGAGATAATCTGGGTTTGAAATGTCCAAGAGACAATCACTCTCCCCCAGCCACTTCTCTGTTAACTCAATGACTGCTGGAGTTTAAGCTTTTCTAAACGGGCAGAGCCAGGACAGCTCAGGGGCCATTGAACTACCTATTCTGTGCTGAGCTCTTGTTTATCATTCCTGTAAAACTCAAGTGAAAATTGGATAATAGCTTCAGGTTTCAGGTTGTGAAAAAAATCAATAGTGATCTTATTTGCTTGACAGGTAAACAATAAAAAGCTTATCTCAGCGTTTCATTTAGTAATATTTTATTAACATACTCTACATGTATCTTGGCTTTTTGCTGTTTATCCTTTCTTTAGCTTTAACCACGTCGACTGAGTCATGAATGTTGTGGTTTGGGATTCACCACTGTCACATGTAAGCTGTGTCTCAATTCAGGGGCTGCATCCTTCAGAGGCTGCATTTAAAGACCGACTGCGTCATGGTCTACACAGCCCATGAAGACCCTGTGCTACGTGGGCCGGGTAGACCACGTCCTCTGAAGGAAACGGCCCCTGAGTTGAAACACAGCTTTAGGAACATTAATAGGTGTAGTGCAGTCAAGGGGCACCATAACGACGTCATCGAATTTTCACACTTTGTTGAAATTCATGTACAGTTTTTTTAGGCACTTGAAAATCCAAACATCTCAAGAGATGGTCAAAGTAATCGCACCAGGTAACAACATAAGAAAACATAGCACCTTCAGTCAGGGGTTGTGCTCCCGGCCTTTGAATGTCAGTGAATTACATCCTCTACAAGGCTAACGTTAACAAGTGAAGATGAAAAGGCAGCAAAACATCACTGATTCACTTTTGTCAGAGTGAATGTAAACCTTATGTTATACATGAGAGACATTACAACGCCAGCCTGTTAAACCTGGACAGTGTGAGCTGCATCCACAATGTCTGCTGGAGGTGAGCGCTATGTTCTCACAGCTTAGCTCCAAGGTCACTACTAGGCAGGCTACCATTCTATTCAGACCCACACCTATAGCTGATAAATCATTAAAAATAATGAAATGTCGACAGTGTTTCTCTTATAACCAGTTCAAATTTTCTAGCCTTTATGGCACTGCATGGTTTTAGTAGTGCAGGAATCTCACAGACTGGTTTGATGCATTGTAAATCATCTCACATGATGCTACTCAGCCAATCATTGTGACTGAGATGGGGAGTGAGATGCACACACAGCGGAGAGAAGAGACGAGAGGCAACAGGCAGAGAACAAGCTGTGAAAAGGTGGAAAGTGAGATGTTAGAGTGATCGAAAGAGAAAATGAGGTGTTAAAGCAGTTCACTTGTTAAGACTATCACAAAATAGTTTGAAACCGCTTAATACGACATTTAGTTAAAAGGGGAAACTCTCTACCCTTTTTATTTTTTAATTTAGGCAGTTCATTTTATACTTTTTCAAAAGCATGAACTATTCTTTCCTGTCGAGATTTAGATTTTAAAATAACTGACCAAGAGTAATTTTCACTTTGGAAAATCTTCAAATAAAGAATTCTGTTATCACATCAGCCAGCAGAGCAGATATTAAATACTAGTTGCTTCAGTGACGATGCCCCTTATCAGCTTTACAGCCAATCAAGATGTGTGCACGCTGACACTGATGGAATGTACTTGAGGTGTGTGGAGAGATAAATATTGCAAGAGGAAGAAGATATAGACCCGGACGTAAATTACTTGGGCAAAGACAATTGAGAGCGAAATAAAACAAGTTTCAGGTGTAGACAGTGGCTGTGCTGGATGGAGAAATTGTGGACAGATTTACTTGTACAGATACCTTGGGTCAATGCTATCGCTACACTAGTACTACCACATATTTCACATGTCACTGGACTGAGCCACAGTAAATGAGGTAAAAGAAACACACTCTCAAAAAACAGTTTGTTGCAGAAGGTGTTAGACCAGCCTTTAGCTTTGGCATCTTTGGTTTTAGCTTGATAATAATAATAAATAAATAAAATATACATATATCAGTATGGAATGTTTTTCACCTGCACTGCACATTAATAATAAGCTACAGCTTAGAGACACACACAGATCTCACTTGGACATAAACCATGATGTTTAGAAAATTTGCCCCGAATTTCAAATATCCATAAAAACATTTGAAAGATGGTATGAAGGACTTTTGTTCTGGTTTGACTATATGTTCATTTAGTTATTTTATGCACGAAATGTTTCATCATTTAGCAACTACCCAGTAGGAACGTTTTTTGTTGCACATTAATGTCATAAAAAAACTGAAAAACAAGAGAAGATGTGTCTGCGGTTGAATGTGTGAGCGCTGCTGCCAAAAGTTCCATTAAAGTGCCGCTAAACCAGCCAAAAGCACGAGAGCAGGAATTCAATGACACCTTGTATTTTTATAGATACAATTGGAAATATTCCAGCCTCTAATTGATTGTGAGTTTGCCTTCGGTTCCTTTTTTTTTATCACCAAAGCAGCGAATTGAGGAAACTCATTTAACTCTAATCCCTCCCTTGTTCATCTTTGGTCATTCATTCAGACTGATGTTCTTTTGCCTCAAAGACATTTGTTCAATGCAGAAAAAAGCTCTCCCTTTAAGAAAAGAGATAAAACAGAGTACATGGCTGGACTGTTTGTGCCAATTCATGCTGAGAGAAGAATGGCCAGTTAGGAAACACTCTACCAGCCGAGCATCCGATGGTTTCAAATCCTCAGCAGAGTACAGTACAAATACTTCCCCTCTGTACTTTAGTAGATTATTCAGGTATTTATTTATCTGATGACTTTTTATTTTTACTCCCTACATTTTAAACACAAATATCTGTACTTTCTACTCCTTAGATTTTCAAAACAGGCTTGTTACTCGTTTTAATGAATTTGAGGAGAATTGTTGTTATTTCCCAATGTCCAGACAGATTATTTTTACCTCAATGGATCGGACAATAACACAGAAAAGATGATTCACACGGCGTCAAATACGTAGAGAGATGGAGACGAAGAGAAGGAGAAACACGGCACATATGTCCGTGACGATGTGTGACAACATGGAAGAAACATACTTTTGCTTGAGTTGTTTTCTCAACATAAGGTTGAGTAAAGAATGTACTTCTGCCACCTCTGATCATCGGTCAGTCGGTCAGTCAACGACATCAAGCTCACAAATCCAAAAAAGTGTGAATGAAACAAAACGTGGTGACGCCAACATCACAACAAATTTCACAAGACTCTCATTTTCCTCTAAACTGTTCAACGTCACCATCCAGTGTCGCATTTTGAAAAAACACAGATTGTCATCAACAGCAGCTAAGACCTTCTCTCTCTATTCATTCCAGCATGTAAGATTATTCTTATTCTATCCCCTTGGACGCCATTTCATTTAATACGCAGCAGTGATTATCCTGACTTCTAAAAACTTAAAAGAAAAATATGAGTTTCTTTCTTGCTGGGCAGACATGCTTCCCGAAGGCTGAGTGGAAAATAAATAGATGTTATTCTACGTTTTTTAAAAAGAGAAGGGAAAAGAAAAAAATTGAAGAAATAAACATGTAATCAAAATAATTTGCATCACAAATCAAAAGCTCACATTTTTTTTTATCTCCCCAGTCGTTGGCGTAATTACAATGTTTTATTCAAACAAATACAATGCCCCTGTTCACATTTCAGTTAAGGATGTCACACACATAGTTAATGCATTCAAACCACTTGAATGAGGTTCTGCCGTCAGAAATATTTATGTGAGAAAAGAAGCCACACAATCTGTATCAGCACCTTGTTCTAGTGAATTCTTTTTTTTTTTTTAAATAACAAATGGAAATGAAGATGTTGTAGGTAAGACTCTATGATGGGACAATGATGAACAGCCCTGTAAATCAAGGAATGCATATTTAATAAGGACATATATCCTGATTCAATTCCACCACTGTCATCTGAGCACAGCCATATACATTCACTAAACTGTGAGGTAAAACAGGTTGTTCCAGGAAGCATGAAAGCATGAACAGAGACCTTGACGGGAAAGAAGGTTGATATTTGAGGCCTGTTTGACGGGAGCATCAATGACAAAATTGCTGAACTGGCAGATGTAATGTGGCACATTTGAGCTGAAGTGAGGAAGGCGTGAAAGTTTAAAGGAAGACAAATGCAGCTGAACGCCATCATGCACTGGGTCAGTGTGCAGGGAGGAAATGGGCAGGTGACTCTGAATTGAAAATATCTGTATGTGCCGGTGAAAAGTTTTTCTCAGCAAGTTTGGTTTTGCTTCGAGCTGAATAGAAATGATTCTGCAGCATTTTGTGATGGTGATACCACAAATAACAGTCTAATAAATGTTAAAAGAATGCAAATGAAGAGTGGGTGGCCACGAAAACAGGATCAAAAGTGAAATACTTTGCAAAGCACACAGGGAAGAATCACGATTCAGATTCAGATTTTTGAAGATGACTTACCAAGAGGTGAGCCCATGCACGTGCCTCCATTAAGGCAGTAGTCTGTACAGTGGTTGACCTCGCAGCGCTCCCCGGAGAAGTCCGGCCAGCAGTAGCACCTCCAGTCCCCTTTCTCATTGGCTAAGCAGCGGCCTCCGTTCTCGCAAGGTGGACGGCACAGCTCACCTGCACAACCGCAAAAAAGCCCATATCACTTACTGTGCTGCAGCGTGTGGAGCAGTCAGTACATGCTCGGTGGATGAGCATGTACAACAACCGGGGTACCCAACTGATCTTGGATCTAGGGGGTGGCTGTGCTCATGAGTATCTGCCTTTTCAAAAGCAGACATCTTGATATGTCATATTAGGAAAAGCAGGTGTTACTGATGAGATTCACGATGGCTCTGTTGAGTTGGAGCATTCCCTGTATTTAAAAAACCTGCATATACTTGCTAATTTTGGTGAAAAAGAGGTATAAGAGATGACCTTGTTACAGTGAACCAATATGAAAAATATCAGGTCCTTGAAACTGAAGTTGCTACATGAAATCCAGCCCTCATTCATTCTATTATTTTCACCTCTGCTTTTTCTACTGTGAAAATGTGAAAATGTCTGCAGAGAAAAAAGCCCATTTGCTGGTGATTTGCAAGTCAGGGAGAGAAAGGTGCAAAATATGTTTGTGATTGTTTCGTCTTTTTGACCAAGAGACACTGCATTGATCATTAGGGCTACTGCTGAATCACAGAGTAAAAGGAACCAAGTTAAAGCCAGGGTTGGTAATTCTGGAAAGGTTAGCAAGAGCAGGCTACACTTTGAAAAGAAATGACACCAGCCCCCTCCCATTGATGCCCTCGTATGCTAAGGCCCTAAAACACATGAACGCTGGCTGACGACTGCTAGAAGCCGACTTCTCTGTGACTCGCTCGATAACTTCTGGCTATCGTCTCTGCTTCAGTTCTGTATGTCACTCCGGCTGAAGACTCCAGTCATTCTCAGTGAAAGTACGGGCAGGGTTTGCACAGGTAGGAAGGCAGTTATGAATATTGATGGCTGTCAGGACATGGAGAGGATTTCACAAACAACTCACCCACCCTACTTTTATCTGTGGCATGGTTCTTACCTGAGATGTTGACATCACTACAGGTGCCATTGAGCAGTAACTTCCCCTCTGGACAGGTACATCTGGCCCCCGTTGGGTTGAGCAGACACATAAAGTCACAAGACATTCTCAGGCATGGATTTGAAGCTGTGGAGAAAGTAAAAAAAAAAAAGAAAGAGCAGTGTGAAAAAAAGAAAGAGACAAGAAAGTAATCCGTCAGTCTGACCTGTAATGAGAACAGCTGTTTGTTTAGGAAAAGTTTGTTTGTTCTTTCTCGGACCAAAAGGATTTATTTCTGTTTTGAAGGGTGTTTATCTTCTTGAAACCCCACAGAGACTCGAGGCTAAATCATATGAATGACTTGACACGTCTCGTCTCCAGACTGAATAGTCAGGGATTGTGGGAGACATAATTTCTTTGTGTCTAATTGAATAGCGTCGACCTTGACGTGCTCTTGTCATTGAATCCAATAAAATGGACGAGCTAAGGGCCCCAGTGAGGACAACCGTCAGTTAACCCATCATCCACTCTGTAACCAGGAGACTCCACATACTACAACCCAGTACTTTCTCCATGAGCTCCAGGACTATCCTCACTTCACTTTGTGGACTGCTGACCAGAGGAGGTGGAAAGCTGGACCTGCTGTATGCTGATCTAAAAGACATGGCCTCTGTAGAGAAGACCCGCTTCTATAGTAAATATAAAGTATTTAAATATAAAGGGCCAATTCTAGGGTAAAGAAAACAACAGTTTGTCTAATTTAGATGAAACACACTTGTAAAAACATCACTAGGATTATTTTCTATTCAATTTCTACCAATAGATCCCTTTCACCTAAATCTTACACACTGAACCTTTAACAAACCCTCTTCACATGAACCTTTTACACATCTCTTTTATCACGCTGCTATGTACACAGGATGAAACGTGAAAGACTGTCTATACACAGTTATGTTAAATAGCCTTCTTTGGCTGATACTCTCCACTTCTCCTCAATGTCAATTAAACCTTTGTGATAACTTATTCTTTTGAAGGTGAATAAGCTGTATTCAGGACAATATGTGTGGTCGCTCTCAAGGTGGATCTAATGTGTGGTTAATTACCAATATTAAATGTCAACTGCTACATGCACGCTTTGCCTTGAACGCCTGTTTTGTTCATTTCCGGATTAATACTAAATGCAAAAAGACTCAGCACGTCAAAGACGATAATGCCAAAGGCAATGAGAAAATAAATCTGAAAATAAAGTGAAAATGTAACAGAACTTTATTTTAGTGATGATAAAAACTATTAAACAAAAATTTGAAAGAATAAAATATAATCAAACTGTCAAGAGCCATGTTTATCAATATACTTTCAATAAAAAAGACAACTTACCATCTTGCTGTTTGTAACGATGGGAGATTAAAATATTTGTGGGCTTCTCCACCCCCAGACTGAGAAATTCCACGGATTGTTTGCCGTACTTGTGGATCTTGAACACCTCGTGTTTTAGTCCAGTTCCGTAGATGAAGTCTTCAAATAGATCGATTCTGTATGGTTGGGAGATTCCTGTAGAACCAGCAAAGAAAGGAAAGAATAGTCTAAGTTTTTTTTGTTTTAGATAGTAGAAGGATGTATGTAGGTAGGTGGACTAATTCATTTTAATAGACATTATTTGGAAGAGGTTAATTGTTTAATACTTGATAAAAAGCCGAGCAGAACTCAGAGTGTGTGTTTAATAGAAGAAAGGAGTGCTTTGTCGAGGAGTTACCGTGTCTGTCACTGATTGTCACCAGAGGGTCTGAGCCATCCAATCTCATGCTCCCTATGTGTGAGAGCTCCGGATCAGCCCAGTATAAACGCTGGTTGAAATAATCGATGGCCAGCCCTGTGGGAGAATAACGGAAAGTGCTTATTTACCAGAAAAATTACACAGGGATCCTCATGGAATACGGGACTCAAACACTTCACCCACCCCTCCATCGGCACAGTGGTGAGAAGATAATGAGTGAATTTTCATTTTTCGGTGAACTATCCCTTTCAGGTCATGATGGTTCAAACATGATGTGAAGACACCTTTTCTTTTGTTTAGATCTTCTGTTGAATATTTACGCTCAGTATTCAACGTGTTCATGCACCTTCTATCTTGTTGTGCACTGCACTTCTGATGGAGGAGTTTAGGAACACTTTCATTACAATTTTCAAAGCGGTGACTAACTCTAACTTTCCCCCAAAAAGTTGGACTAATTGATAGAGCACCTGGCGGCTGCATTTAAATAACTTTGTGCTTTTTCATCAATGATAGATTCTTCTTTCTAAGACCAAGAGAGAGCATTGGATCCTTTGAATTAAAGGAGGCCAAAGCAGCTCTTCAAAACTAGATCACCACTAAGTGTCTCCCTATAGACACACCAGTCTTTCTTGGTTAGAAAGGACCTTTTCCATGTATCTTTAGAAAACATATTGAAGCTTCTCCATGGATCATATACAGGATCAACATGCATCATATACAGTGCATGTGTGGCATCTCTAAATATTTGTATCTCCACCTCACTTGTGCAGGGACACACATCTTATTGTGGGTGTGATTATATTATTCCTTCTGTACACCATGCAGCACTGTGATGTACAGATGATTGTGTGTGGTTATCCTATGTGTTATGGCAGTTACCATGGTTTTATTACTTTCTCTGTGCTTATGTATTTATACGGAATTGAAACATACAATACTGGTTTATGTACGGATGAAGACTTTCAATATGCGATGCAAAGACATTGTGACATTTTTAAGTGGAACAGTTCAAGGTTTCATGGTAAAGCACCGAGACTCGAGCGAAAACAAGACTGAAGAATGTCCCCGACATTTATTTATGTTGAATAAGGTTTTTTCTAATATACTGGTGTTAATCTGAACTTATCATTGCTTCATCGCTCCAAGAGTCCACTCTCTTTCAGCCAAGTCAATTATATCCCACAATCCTTTATGATCATGGAACTGACTTCAAAAGGTGCCTGTGCTGCAGACTTCTTCCCTCGTAACAGAGGGGATCCTTATTTAAAAGTTTTAAAAAGAAAAGGTGGTCAAACATATACAAAAATAGATCAGGAGATCGTACATGTACATACATATATGTGCCCAATCATAAAGGGGCCCTGTGGAGGTTCTGGTGACCAGTAGCACTATAGAGCAATGGTGTTGTGTCCCAGTTTCGTAAACATGCATGTTTTATGAGAAAGGAAATGCATTCAACATTAATACTTATTGATCGAGGTATCCAAGTTACAACAGGGAAGACATATTACACGATGTGAGTAATTAATGGGATTTAAATGAAATGCCTACCAGTGGGTCTCCTGAGGTTTTTCTCCAAGAGTACTCTCCGTAAAGAGCCGTCCATGGCGGATTCTTCGATATGAGAGTGATCGCCTATAACGCTCCAGTACATCATCCTGAAGTAGACAAAGACAAATACTGTACCGCCCTGACACCATCCTCTTGCAAAATATTTACTTTGTACTGTATCTACAGTATACAGACTCTAGATAAATAAATGCGTATATATAAAATGTATAGAGTCTGATTTTGCAACACATTTGGTGTTTGAGTATATATTTTCATTGATGCTTGTGTCCCTGGTGATGATGTAATATCTACTGGTCTAATGTAAGTGCAATTACCAAACACGTTATCTCTTAATTACATGGATGTAATGACTTTGTTGTTGTTGTTGGTCGGCACCTTTGATGACACTGGTCTGACTTATCATTATGAGATAGGTAACGTTAGTGATTAGGCTACTTCCACTATAGCCAAGTAATTAATAACAAACTTAGATTTTTAATTATTTAGTATTTACCAATACTAAATTGTCAGTTAAACTGTCTCTTAAACTGAAACTGAAAATTGAGTCACAGTAAAACATGAACTGACAAAGGTTTAATAATTCATTTAGCATCTCATAGCTGCAGTATCTCAATGCACAAATGGGGCTCTATAAAGTGAAATGTTCTTGATATGATGCAAGCGAGTGAATATGTCATCAGAGCTTTTCTAATAATGAGACACCTGCCTGCAGAGTTTGTGTGTAAAAAATTGCCGGCAGGAAGAGAGAATGACTAGAAACTAGTACACTACTTACCCTTTGGCGGGGTTGACAGCGATGGCGTATGGCTCTCCCGCTATGTCAGTAATCAAGCGGGTGCAATTTGGTCCCTTAAGCTGGCCCACATTTATGGAATATCGTAATTTAGTCCAATGGGCTGTGTAATAGCTGAACCAGTGCATTCGGGAGTGATCAGTCCAATAAATGTTGCCTGTGATCCAGTCAGCAGAAATATCTCTCGGGCGACGGAAGTCTGAACACTGCAACCGATAACAGCCACAATGTCAGGAGCTCTATTTCACTTCTGTGCTTAGCTTTAAGTTGTGGCTCATGAAAGACAGTGGGACAATATTAAACATTTTAACATGGAGGGTGATAACTTTGATCACCCTGTCATACACTCACAACATGAGCACATATGACATTTTAAGCTTAATGTATCTATAAATCAATGAATTAATATGACACATAACAATATCCTAACAAAATTAAACAATTAAACATATTTTATAACAAGGCTACCACACATTTCTACAATGGGATATAGATCAAATATACTTACGATGTTTCTGACATTTGTTTTTGTTTGACTCCTCTCTAGAGTGTCTTTGTAAAAAATCCCACCAGGGTTAAACTGGGTAGCCCAGATAAACTTTTGGTGGTGAAAGAGTGTGTCCATCCCAATAATGCGGGCATTGTCCTCAATGTGAGTGAGCAGTTTGTGTCCATGGCTCTGGTTAAATGGATACACAAAACTTCGGATTTCAGTGTCATTAGCTATGTAGAGCACTCGATCTTCTGGTCCTGAGTTATTCATAGTTAGAAAAAAGAGAACAGGGGAAAATTGGGTATTTTGGATATTAGACAACAGTTTGAGGACACAGTATTACAGTTTATGCACGTATAAATATTCTTTGTGATATTCAACTTCGCGATCATACCTTTTGCTATGCAGTTGCCATTGATTTCCTTATAATTGCGGTCACACGTACACTTAAAAGATCCTTTGGTGTTGGTGCAGTAATGAGGACACGTATCAAACTGCAGACATTCATTTATCTCTGAAAAAAAAGGAAAGAAGACTGATTCTCTTTAGAAAACATTGCTTCAGAAAAGTCTTACTTATTTTTCCGACATGATTGAAACACCTAACACATGTTTAAAGATAATAAGTGATGAAGGTCAAGGCCATAAGCAGCTCATATGGAATCCTCAAACAGTATAGAACTTATTTCAATTCTGTCCATGACCCATTCGTGAAGAGAAAATGATATGCATGAAGAAAGAGGCAGAGAGGCAATAACTAAGTGAAAAAAGACATTAACTGGGAAACAAGAACCAGGTCACAGGGTTGACTCAATAATCAAAAGCTGCCTCTCTTCAGACAATAATGCACCACATACAATGTTCTTCCTTTAGTTGAAGGATGTGATGCTTTGGATAAAAGCGTCAGCTAAATGAAATGTAATGAAGTAGACGGATCGCGGAAGAAATGAATGCATTTTCCTGACCCACATGTTAATCTTTAATAATAATCATCCTATTAATACAACAAAATTATAGATTTATGAACTTCATCTAAATGTTCTCGTTACTTTTGCTTTAATCTCTCAATCTTTGTATCGTCATCAAAGACAAACAGTTGACTGCTGTGAAACTAGACGCTTTCGTTTGACATATTTTGATATGATTTGACACAACTCAAAAAAATTATCTTTGTGGCCATTAAACTATTCTTGATTAACAATAATTTATTTATTTTAACTGTTTGCCGCATTCATCACATTCTTCCAAGCCAATACAAATGTCTTATCTGCAATGTCACTAAATTCACTAGAAATGGCCGTAACATTCATTTTAATGTAAACTCTAATGCAAAAAGAAAAACAATGATCATATGTTACCTTCACATTGACCTGTCTTCTGGTTCCGTTTGAAGCCGGGTTTGCACTGACATACAGAATTTGCATATGTCTGGTTGCAAATTGCATCTTCTCCACATGGATTTGTTTTCTTTCCACATACATCTCCGCTGGAATCTACAAATAAAGGGAGGACTTTGAATACACGCCGGTCCTCTGCAACCTCAACACCCGCTGTGCTTTTCTTTTGATGTGCAAAAGCCAAACGGGCTTCATCATCATCTCAAGCCACACACCTCAAACATGGGCATGCATATATTACCATTAATGATAAAACATCAGGTCTAAAACAAGGACGTTCCTGATCACATCACAGAAACATGCGTTACTTCTCATCTCTTCTGAATACTTCTTTGATCTGTCGCTTAAAGACAACCAGGTGCTGCACTCACAGGCCTTGCAGTCCTGCTCGTCTGAGCCGCCGTCGCCGCAGTCGCTGAAAAGGTCGCACTGCAGCTGGATCGGGACGCAGCGTCGGTTACTGCAGGAGAACTCGGTCTTCCCGCAGGGCCGAGGTCTGCCGGCCACCACCTCTGCTTCAATAAACAGTGTCAGTTAAAAAGACGACAACAACTCATATCTAAGATTATGATGTACATAGCAAATATGCTGCAGTGACCATGTGTCTCCTGTGCACTAATGGGGACAGAGCCTATTAGGAATTATTTCGTAAACTATCACAGAAACAGTTGTTTGCTAATTATCTACCCTACAACAATGTTCAGGTACTTTGCATGCTTTGTTTTTGATACTTAGTTTTCTTAAATAAATCTTTTCTCCCTGAATATTCCAAAGAAGAACGGGTGTTTGACATCAGCGGCCGGCACAACAGAGCGAGAGAAGCAAAGGGACAAAGTGATGGAGAGGCAGATGAAGGGAACAATGGGATTAAGGTGAGACTGAAGAGATGGATGGTGGGAAGAGGCATACAATGGGTGGAAGTAATGGAGTGAGGTATGAGATGGATGGGCGTATTAATGGAATAAGAGAGTGAGATGAATAGAGGACAGGGGAATGAAAGAGTGAACGATGAGAGAAGTGATTTGTCCCTTTCTTTCCTGTCCGCTGTGTGTGATCGTTCACGGTGGACGTGTGATGAGGGAACATGTCAGGACACTATATGACTTTGGGACGGTGGCCCTGAGAGATCAATACACTGCGATTTAAGGCAACAGATGCAAATTCAGAACATGTCTTTGCCAGTGTGTTATATTTGGGTGTGTTGTGTGTATTTGTTGTCGACTGATGTTTTCTTAATATGCTTGCTTGTGTTTCATCTATTTGCATATGTTTGCTGCAGTGCTGTCAGGGCCACTGTATCTTGAGCATATCAATGACAATATAGAGCCATTGTTGACACACTCACACACGTTTGTGCATCTATCTTAGTGAGGACACTAAAATAATGCATTCCCTAAAACCAAGTCTTAACCCTGAAACAGCCCATTAAAAGTGGGTCAGCAAGTGAGGAGTTGTCCTCACTTTGCCAAAATGTCCTCACTCTGTTGGTTCTCGGCTCTAAATTGTCCTCACTAAGATATCTTCACACACACAGACACCTTAAACAAACCTTAAAACCAATCTTGGCCTGAAAACCGCAGGGTGGAGGAAAACACAGCAACTTGCAAATGCATGCTTTAAAAGGTTGTGGACCACTAATGTACAGTGCCTTGCATAAGTATTCACCCCCTTTGGACTTTTCTACATTTTGTCATGGTATAACCACAGATTAAAATTTATTTCATCGTGAGTTTATGTAATGGACCAACACAAAATAGTGCATCATTTGGAAGTGGGGGGAAATATTACATGGATTTCACAATTATTTACAAATAAAAATCTGAAAAGTGTTGAGTGCATATGTATTCACCCCCTTTACTGTGAAACCCCTAACAAAGATCTGGTGCGACCAATTGCATTCACAAGTCACATTTGCAAGTCACATAATTAGTAAATAGGGTCCACCTGTCTGCAATTTAATCTCAGTATAAATACACCTGTTCTGTGACGGACTCAGAGTTTGTTGGAGATCATTACTGAACAAACAGCATCATGAAGACCAAGGAGCTCACCAAACAGGTCAGGGATAAAGTTGTGGAGAAATATGAAGCAGGGTTAGGTTATACAAAAATATCCAGAGCTTTGAACATCTCTCTGAGCACCATAAAATCCATCATAAGAAAATGGAAAGAATATGGCACAACCGCAAACCTACCAAGAGGAGGCCGTCCACCCAAACTGAAGAGTCGGACAAGGAGAAAATTAATCAGAGAAGCAACCAGGAGGCCCATGGTTACTCTGGAGGAGTTGCAGAGATCCACAGCTGAGGTGGGAGAATCTGTCCACAGGACAACTATTAGTCGTCTACTCCACAAATCTGGCCTTTATGGAAGAGTGGCAAGAAGAAAGCCATTGTTGAAAGGGATCCATAAAAAATCCCGTTTGGAGTTTGCCAGAAGCCATGTGGGAGACACAGCAAACATGTGGAAGAAGGTGCTCTGGTCAGATGAGACCAAAATTGAACTTTTTGGCCTCAATGCAAAACGCTATGTGTGGCGAAAACCCAACACTGCCCATCACCCTGAGCACACCATCCCAACAGTGAAATATGGTGGTGGTAGCATCATGCTGTGGGGATGCTTCTCTTCAGCAGGTACAGGGAAACTGGTCAGAATAGAGGGAAAGATGGATGGAGCCAAATACAGGGAAATCCTTGAAGAAAATCTGATGCAGTCTGCAAAAGACTTGAGACTGGGGCGGAGGTTCATCTTCCAGCAGGACAATGACCCTAAACATACAGCCAGAGCTACAAAGGAATGGTTTGGATTAAAGAATGTTAATGTCTTAAAATGGCCCAGTCAAAACCCAGACCTCAATCCAATAGAGAATCTATGGCAAGACTTGAAGATTGCGGTTCACAGACGGTCTCCATCCAATCTGACTGAGCTTCATCTTTTTTGCCAAGAAGAATGGACAAACCTTTCCATCTCTAGATGTGCAAAGCTGGTAGAGACATACCCCAAAAGACTTGCAGCTGTAATTGCAGCGAAAGGGGGTTCTACCAAGTATTGACACAGGGGGGTGAATACTTATGCACCCAACAGATGTCAACTTTTTTGTTCTCATTATTGTTTGTGTCACAATAAAATTTATTTTGCACCTCCAAAGTACTATGCATGTTTTGTTGATCAAACGGGAAAAAGTTTATTTAAGTCTATTTGAATTCCAGTTAGTAACAGTACATAATGGGAAAAAGTCCAAGGGGGGTGAATACTTATGCAAGGCACTGTATAATACACTTTGGAGTCTCTGTTAAGTTTTGTTCTGCCATTTCATTTAATAAACTGACCCTAAAGTTAACTTTGCTTCAATATGACAATTCACTAATAATGCAGACATAATATCAGATATATATGTGCTCACCACACTCTTCCTCATCCGAATTGTCACCACAGTCATCCACTTTGTTGCACACTTGGTCCATGCGCAGACACACGTGATCATTTCTGCAGCGGAACGGCCTTGTAGGTGGACAGGGGAGTTTTGCTGTGGATGAAAATGTACAGAAAGAGCTAATGGATGGATCTTCAAAAAGAGGAAGCCGCACAAAATCTTGTATGAAAAGACAATGAAATATTCTCTCCTGGGAAACAGAGTGGCTTATAAAACAACCATTCATTGTAATAGAAACAAAAATGGCCTTGAGAGATTACATCAACAACCCACCACACATGTCTGTGTCTTCGTCGGAGTTATCTCCGCAATCGTCCTTGCCGTCACACACCCACGTGTGGAGTTTGCATAAGGTGTTGTTGCAAATGAATTCATCAGCCCGGCAGAAGAAAGCACCTGCAATTACACAGATAAGTCCACGAGACTTGTGAGCACTGTAACTCAGGTGGAGGAGTGCATTCCACACTGTGGAGGATATGACTCACAACCTGTCTGCGACAAGATTAGAAGACAGATTTTTTACATAATGATCCACACAGCCCCGCACCATTAAGCTTCACAAAAGCAAAGTAGGCATCTATTTCTGTCCTTTATCTCGTTTTCAAATCCCTCATTCTCATATTAAAAGTCCCTACCTGTGCCAGATGTGCTCTCGTCTTATCTGTCATATGCTATTCTCTGTTGATATTAAATGCTCTGAAATGGCTTCATCGTTCTCTAGTGATATTTGCAGTGTAAAGATTTGGGATCACTGTGAGAATTATGATTTCTTTTTTCACTTTCAAGTATCGAAGAGTCAAACATCAATCATTCTTTGAATGACCTTGGCTGCAGTTCTCCTCGTCGCTGTGGTCCATGCAGTCCAACACGTCGTCGCAGCGCCAGCGTCGTGGGATGCAGTGAGCACGATTCAGACACAGGAACTCATCTTCTCTGCACTCCTTCACACAGCCAATCTGTCAACAACAACACCGTCAATCGTCAAAACTGCTGATGTCTAGCGTTGTCAACTGCAATCAGAAAAACACGCAACATTTCTCATTCTCATTTTTAAAACATTATACACTATCGGACAGCCGGGAACCTCGCCATCGAAGTTGAGTTCACTGTGGAACTGCTCTACTTAAAAAGGGAAATGTTTTGTCTTTGGTTGCTTCTTCGAATCATGTGAAGGTACACTGACCTCATCTGAGCCGTCCAGACAGTTGTCATGTCCGTCACACCGCAGGCTGGCTGAAACACATCCTCCGCTGGCACACACATACTCGTTCACGGAGCATGAGGGGACGACTGCAGAAGGGCAAAGAACATCAGTCAGTAACAAGACTGACTGAGAAGTCACTCGAGCGAGACCTTTTCCGTTTCTTCTTCTGTGAACAAGTGGATGCCAGGTCTGGGTAATTCTGACTGAATATGAGGCTCTTAGAGGGGAATTGTTGGCACTTGTCACTCCTTAATACTGAGTAATGTTGTCCATTCAGGCCAAAGAGTTCATACCGTGTGGTAGCTCCTGCTGGAGAACAGTACTTGATCAGTAATGAGCAGTGGAACTCAACAGAGCAAATCAGCAGAGCTCAGGCTATTTCTACGCCTCCACTCATTATCTCATATTGGATTGCAGGATATCTACAATATGTACATGGAGAGAATTGAGAAATTCTTTGATAACCAGCCACATTGTGATGCTAATTCTTCTTATACTCTTTATTGTATAGCGTGCAGTATCTTAAAGCAAGATCGTCAACATGCTGACCACTTCCTCAACCAATGTCTAAAGAGATTATTTATATGTATGACAATGGATTTATGTCCATGCTATACAAGTTACCTTCTCATTAACGTAAATACAAGTCTCATTATTATATTTGTCATTTGGCTTTTACATTATGTAGGATAATAATGACCTTACACGGGGAAATGCTGAATCTGCTGAGGCACACTCCGCAATATTCTAAGCTACTGACCTTATAGGAGGGAAATAAAAATGACTGAACTGAGATTATGAACTCCACTCCTACAGAATAGAAACCAAAATGACCACATTGCAGTTGTTTGCCTCCAGCAACCAATCAGGTTACAGAGAGTATGGTCAGAATCTGCCCTTCTGTGCCTGAGTGAATGAACACATTGAAGCTGACCTTTGACTGTTCGGATAGAAAATGTCATCAACTCATAATTTGTGCCAAATATGAAAAATTCCCTTAAAGCGTTCCTAGTATATTGCATTAAAAGAGTGGCACATGCATAGGACTGCTCTTAAAACATATAGGCTCCAGCTACAGCTGCAACCAGTGAGGAAATATGGAAATATTTACAGTGGTTTCAGAAAATATTCAAATCACGCCACCATTTGCACAATTTATTGCATTGAATCTTTAGTTTTAAATGGATATCAACCTACACTCAGTTACTGAAAATGTCAAATTCCCCCAAAAATCTTTTTTTGCGTATAAATTAAAACTCAAAACTAAAATTCTTCATTTACAAAACAATATTCAAACCCAGAGAAGGCAAGGTGTGCTTGAATTGTGATTGAATTCTCATTAAGATGTTTCTGGAACCTGATTGGAGTCCTCATGTGGCAAAGCGGAATTGATTTGGCACAGCTGAGAAAGGCACATGTGTAAACAAGGTCCCACAAGTCGCACTGCTTGTCAGGACAAAATCAAAAGCAGGGCCAAAAAACTCTCTGTGGACCTCTGTGGTTAAATTGTGTGGAGGCACAGATGAGGACAAGGGTATAAAACATATGTTGTAATTATCGTCATGGGTTACTAAGTGAAATTTAATATACAACACAGTAACGTGGGCAAAGTGAAAGGATCTGGATACTTTCTGCAGCCACTGTACATGTTGCAGAGAACACATGGTTTAGAACTCAGGGACAGACAATGATCTATGCCTTCATCTGCTCAGAAGTCCTTCGTAAGTGAGAAAAATATTGTTGTGCACCTGTTCCCTGGCAGCTTTTCTCATCTTCCCCCATCTTGCAGTCTTCTTGGCCGTCGCACAGCCACTTCAGGGAGATGCAGAGGTTGTTGTTACACCGAAACTGGTCATCTGCACAGTGTTCCTCACAGCCCTTCTGTTAACGAATACAGCAAATAACATGAATATATCTAGAGAGTCATATAGAGTCACCCCCTTCTGTTCATAAGGTCTTGTAAATAAAGGAACCTTCTTAATGCGTTCCTTATGTAAGTCGTTAGTGACAAAATCCACAGTCTTTGTTCCTAAATGTAAAGTAAGAAATAAAGTTAATATGAGGATCAAAAGTCTGAGTTAGTCTCTCACCTCTCAGCTGCAGGTCAACAAGGACACATACCCACAACATTTGACTGATACAAATGATGCTGAAGTCTCATGTTAGCTTTAGCTGGTCTCTATATACTATATTTTTTACAGTGGTTTGTCCCCATCGCTTATATTCTAAATATCTGTTATTAATCAGAATGAACAAGAGGCCATTCTATTCTTCGTAGTTTTCTAAATCTAGAATTTTATTTTTACTTTCATCCCCAACACGTTACTGTTTCCTATTCAGGAAACCATTAGACCAAATCCACCCCATGATGCCTACAGACAATAAGACATTTTAATAATCACTGTGCATTACAATGCTGACTGAACTTTTTTCTTTTCTCTTCTTCCCTGAAACTATTTGACTGTGCTGACCCAGAGAGCAGTTACTGGGGAAAGGGTTGAACAAAGGGTTAATTAGGGTTACACTGCTTTGCATGGAGAGGGATTATATATAAAAAATTGCTTTGCAAATGTTGAACAGTGCAATACATTAACACGAGTAATGAATCATAATAACAAGGCTTTGTCCTTGAATTATGCACTGCACTGAATCATTACCAATGATGGGGCAGTATTTTG
This sequence comes from Hippoglossus hippoglossus, assembly GCF_009819705.1. Taxonomy (NCBI): domain Eukaryota; kingdom Metazoa; phylum Chordata; class Actinopteri; order Pleuronectiformes; family Pleuronectidae; genus Hippoglossus; species Hippoglossus hippoglossus. Next base: position 7,175,738 of record NC_047171.1, on the reverse strand, counting down.
TATGAATCCTTCAGAAATCTCTTTACACCATGCAGCCCTGGATGATGGCCCTTTTAAGTGAATTGCTTCACATATTACATTAAAGTACAATTACAATGGCAAATTTGAAGCTTTATAAATTCAGATATTCAAGCACATTGATGAACAAAACAAGCAGCTTTTGTTTTTCTGAAAGGCGGCGAAGGATTAGGATTTCCAAAAGAAATTGAATACGAGGTGTTTCAAGGACCGGTGAAGTTGAAGGTAAAATAACTCATTACAGTGATATTTTCTATCCAGCTTTGTTTTGGAACATAGCAACCGTGATGAGGAGATTTGTACCAGCACAATGAATTATGCCTATAATGGGATTATTTTCTTTGTGAGTGGCATTATACCCAACCAACATTGTTTCCCTTTCCCCCCCGAAAGCATTTCATCTGTGTTTGAGCTGCAGGTTCAGATACTAACAGACATTTCCCAGAGATCAATTATACACCAAACTACACTATTCATACATTACCGCAATATTGTTTTCACAATATTAGATTTTGTGTGACCTGTCATTTTTACATGACCTCGTAATTATATAATATTGTATAATAATTCAGTTAGCACAAACAAGAGTGTCTGGTATGATTTATTCCCATTGACAAAAGGCAACATGCCTGATATGCTGATGTTTGATTTCTTCTTTCGGAGCCATTTGAAGTCATTTCTTCAAAATTTTGTATTTTCCTTAACTGCTGTGCCTCGTTAGCAGGAATCTCATGGGTTTATCTTCCTTTTTGATTTAGAAAGTAAGCGTTGGAAAATATCTGAAACACTGGCCTCATCTGAATTATCCAGGCAGTCGTAGTCCCCGTCACAGCGGAACCGGGAGGAGATGCAGTCTCCGTTAGCGCAGGCAAAGTCCTTGTGGTTACAGGTGACTGGCTCTGAGTGGAGAGAAACACACAGGATACAGAAATCAGACCAAACTGTATCTGTTTCCAGCATCACACACACAATAAACAGTCGTCCCCCTGATACAGTTATGAGCCAAATGTTCTGTGTTTACAATCACATGCTAATGCATTGGCAAAACCATCGCTTTAGCTAATTAGAGTCATTTTGCATTAGGAGTGGAGAACCCAGCAAATGTAATCAGGATGTAAATACATTCACTGCAGCTCTCACAATGGAGGGGCAACAAACTCTCTGAAGCCAAAAAATCTTGTGTGTGCCGTTTAGAGCCAGACTGTCCCCGAGGACAATATTAGGACGCAGCTAAACAGCTGCATCAGATTCACCGTCTGGGCCCTCCCCTTGTTATCACGGACTATTAGCGAACTCAGGGGCATGCGCTATGAGCTGCGCTGCAACAGAGGCTCCCAGCAGGCATTGCAGCAAAATATGATTTGTGGCCTCCCCCCTGTCTGCTGGTCCACCTGCTTAATCTGTCGCTTTCCAACACTTGACTGGCTTTTATTTGCATTTTAAGTGACATTAATAGGCATCTGATAAATCACACATATGATGTCCACTCAGCAAAAACACACAGTGGACATGCACACGCTCACATGATGTAAACACACACACACACATGCGAGGAGTCAAATTTACTGAAGAACTGAAGTAGTAGATACACATTTTTATTCTAAAGGTGATGATGAATATCTAAACAAAAGGGAATGTGGGTCTGGTAAATTACAGAGGAGGGATGATATCGAGAGCTCAAAAGCCTCATTATTCTCAGAGAAACCGCACAGATAGAAGGCTTGAAAGAGAGTAGGGCCTGGCTCACTAGATAGTGGGAAACATCTCAGAGGGTGTACAAGTGTGTGTGTGCGTGTGTGTGTGTGTGTGTGTGTGTGTGTGTGTGTGTGTGTGTGTGTGTGTGTGTGTGTGTGTGTGTGTGTGTGTGTGTGTGTGTGTGTGTGTGTGTGTAAGGGTGGCTGTGGTGGTAGGAGGGGCAGTCAGGTGTCTTCAGAGAAGTCAAACTCTTCCCTAAGTGTGTGTAGAGCGTCAACAGTGGATATGAGCGCACAAACCGGGCTGACAGAAAGTGAAGGAGCCGGGTACTCACTGCAGTTCTCCTCGTCTGAGTTGTCTCCGCAGTCATTCTGGCTGTCACACCTCCAGTGGTCTGGGATGCAGTTGTTATTCTCGCAGCGGAATTCATGCGGTCCACAGGTCTTTTCATCTTTTTCATCAGGAGCAAACAAACATGAAGATGAAAATGGCTTCAAAGAGCATGAATATTAATGGTGTGCTAGCTATCACATTTTGTATGTGTAATCATCGTTTCCTCAGGGTTTCGCCGAGCAAGTCTGACGCTGAGTTCAAAACACAGTTTGTACTCGAGAGGCTAACACGCCATAAGATGAAATACCTGACTGTGCTACCAATCATCCCCACACCTCAGGATTTATGACAGAAAGTTGGCAAAATTGAACTTTCATAAAGAAAACATCCAAGAAAAATTAAAGAAAAGAAGGAACATTTCAAATGCTGATGACTTTGGCTTTGTAACATACCGAACCTGAGTGTTTGTGCCTGTTAGTAAGAAAAGAGAGGTACCGATATTTGAAAGACTAAGAAAGAAAATGAGTTGCTCGTTTGTATATCAGCTCAAAACTTCAACGTGATACATTTTATAATTAATATTATTATAAGTGCAACATTTTTGAAGAAATACTGCACAAATAAATGTGTTTTTGAGCTGTGGATTAAATCATAAGACGGTTCTTTGATTAAATGCATTAATGCTGGTTTTGATATCATATTAATCAGACTGAAAAGTTCAGAGATTGCCAGGATAAGGATTAGTAGATATCTTGTGTCAAAAACAACAGAAACTCTGACATTTGCTCCGGCAGTACTTCCTCGCAATGGACTGTCAAATTCAAACTGAGAGCTTCCATTTAAAAAGTCATTTCTGCGCAGATAACATCGGGGATAATGGCCGAGGTAATGCTGTTATCAGTTAGGGAAGAGATGCGTCAAAAGAAGAGGGTGGCAGATTCTGCCTGGATCTCATTCCAACACGACAGCAGGAGGAGAGTATCAGGAGCGAGAGCAGCAGCAGCAGCAGCAAAGGACACAAGGCAGGGAAAGGTACCCGCTCAGTCACTTACACCATACGAAGGATTGGACACAGGAGCAAGACAATATTTCCTTTCTTAGTCAGAGCTCATTACGGTGCTAACAAGCAAAACTTCCTTTAGCAGTAATGCGGTAATTCAAAGTGAAATATCAACAAAGCAGCAGCATCTCTCACGTGCTCTGAAGAGGTGAGCACACTTCAGATGATGAATATGTGGTCGGCAATGATAAACACAACAGATAATGCAGTTTGAGGGGCGGAAGTCAAACATCAGTAAACGACACAAAGCGGGATTAACAATGACTTCTTATTACATCAGGGTCTCGTTGAGTTAATAGACATTAAAGCGGCTGCGAAACAACAAAACCACAACATGAAACGCACCAACAATTACTGGGAGATGTGAGGCATCAAACATTAAAGCCTGAACGCTCTATTAATGGTATTCAAACTGATATGTCGTCATGTATGGAGATAACACAAACAACAGTTCATTCCTCCACAATTACACCCATGAGGAAATGACACCTGGCCCCGGATACACACGCACATATTATAGGGTGTGTGTGGGGGGTGTTTTGTCTCCTGCAGCTGTGGGCAGCATATATTTGTCACACATCACCTCACATGCACAAGTAAAAGTCCCATTGTGCAACCTTCCATTATCATTCAACGTCCGGTTAAATACTGAATCCCTGAATTACAGAAAAAAGACTATTGACACACATCCAAGAACAAAACACAGTGGTTCTATTTTGCCGATGGTAGATTTATGTCTTCATCATACCACAGACAGACAAAGACAGACAGCCCATCAAGATGAGTGACAAGCGCTGGGCTGCTCAACCTTCTTGAACCCAACGACAGAAGGATGGCACAGAAATAAACATGCAAAGCTAAAGGGTATCTTTATCTTTGTACATGTTATGCTACATACAGTTTGTGGATGAAAGTGGAATTTGTACGAAAAACGGCACACTGGTTTTCAGTATAAAAGTTTGGTGGCCAAACAGATTTTTGTACAAATCTCACCAAAGACATTTTTATCTGCATCCTATCACCATTTTCGTGGGGAATATTTTCAAGATGAATTGATTTAGATGAATCCTCGTTTAAAGCTAGGGTTGGTAATCCTGGAAAAGCAAGCAAAAGCAGGCTACACTTTGAAAATATGCAACCGCTGCATCCCGTCCCTTTCCATTGACCCTCTCATTAAAGCTATGCCCCCAAATCACATAAACGTGCACTGCCTGACGTCTCCTAGAAGCTGACTTTTCAGTGACCTCAGTGGACATAGAGAAGAAATGCTTGCTCATGTTTGACTTTCCGCTCAGAGATACTGTTCTGTGTGCTTGAAGAGAAGAGTGCTCCCTCCTGAGAGATCGCAAATTTTGAGACTATATAAATGGGTATGCACGGTTGATTAATGACAGCAGGAACGCTAGTGAATCATTTCATTCAATGCGGAGGACAACGATGCCTCCTTTTTTTTTCCTTCAACATAAAAGATAGTGTATCAGAAAGAAAAGACTAACCCTACCTTTAAGTTCGAACCCACTTATTGCAAAACATGAACATGTATAATTCTGTCACACTGACGGCAGTTCAAGCCTGCAAGATAACAATTCAAATCTTTTATTTTGTACTCAGCCCCATAGCCTATTACTAACAAGAACGTTTTAAGGTGAATGTCAAATTATCATTCCAAACCAAAACAACAAATTAAAAGCTTGTTGAAAAGGGTACATTCTCACAAGGGGAATGATAATCAGTCCTCATGGAGATGAGCCCTGGACTGATGTGCTAGTTTCAGATTTTAAAACACTTATTGCATGAAGTCTAACAAAGAGATTTAGCGATAAAGGAGATTGAAATGACAGTACAATAACAATACAGCACAATTAAAACAAAGCCAACAGAGCAGATTACAGCTCGCATCATCTTTAGTAACTAAATCATTGAATCTCTGATAACTGCAGTGATTAATGTAGCTCACAGGAAGGTGAAGTTGTTCCAACTCTTTATCCTAACATGGTTACATTTTAAAGACTTTTGCATTCATTGTGGCATTGTCATATTCGCTGAAGAGCTAAACATGTATTTTTTTTGCTTTTCTGTTGAGGATAGGAAAGTTCCCAAGGTTGTTTACCTGCCCTAGAAATAATGACTTTGACCTAAAACTCACAGTATTGAGAAAAAAAAAAGAAAAAAATTGCTTGTGTGTGTGTGTTAGAAAATGAAATGTCAGACGTATTGAGATCATAATGCTCTTATTGATGACAGGGACAGCTGTCCTTCATGGCATCTTCCCTCGGCACAATAGGAGAGATGGTGAGAACAAGCAGAAGGACTAAGTAAGAGAAGAGTCAAGGCAACTGTGAATTCAGGTTAAATCTATTTAGTCGCTCTTCAACTGGAAAAAGAGGTGGAGTTGTGTGATTTATGGTTAAGTGGGTTAGCACAACTCACCGCAATTAGCCTCGTCTGACCCGTCTGCACAATCAGGGTCCTCATCACAAACCCAGAGTTTGGAGATGCAGTGCATGGAGGCCTTGCACTGGAACTGGTCTGGGGAGCAGGTGCTATCAGCTGCAGGCACAGAGACAGGTGGTGAGTGGGAAAGAGGAATGTAAGCTACATCACCACACAGGAGGAAATCTGGATCGGTGGAAGTAACCTGAACATTTCAGCTCACAAAAGAACAATTTGATAAAGCAATGGGTAAGCAATACCTTTGGAGCATGATAGCAAGGTTGCAGTAGTTGCTTGTTCCAATTCCTCACATTGTTTCAGAGAGCATTTTAATTTCAGTGTAGTGTTCATTACAAAAGTACATTCAACACCTCATCCAATCATGCTGGAAGTCTAAGAAGGGGTGAAGTAATTAGCCTGACTTTAATTAAAGGGTTTTTTTTAAGTCTCTTTTTCTCCTCCTGACTTTCTTGCATTGTCTTCCCCCAACTCTCGTCCCTCTCGCAATCACATGCAAGACAAATGCAGGCGTCTGAAAGACTTGAATGGGGTGTGATATTCTGATGAGTTACATCATGGCAGAGAAAATCTGCTCTTGTCCTCTGTGTGATTCAATATCTAATCCCTTTTCACAGGCACCGGCTATAACAAGGGTTGCCTTTGGAATACTTAATGAGGAGTATGTCCTGTTAATGGCATCACATATTCTGTCCAAGCACATAAATGAATTAAGCAATTCAACAAGACACAATTCAAGGTAATTCATGTCAACCAGTTATAATATAGCATTAAAACAAAAACATCAAAAAACCTTAAAACGGTGACTGTTCTTCGGCTGGAATGTTGGGGCGGACTGATCAAATGTAGAATGTATTCATAGGATTCCCAGTGTAAAAGCTCATCAAAGACATTTGTAAGACAAGAAGACTTAAAGTGATGACGCGGAGCCTTACGGCAGTCTGTCTCGTCCTCTGCATCGCCACAGTCATCCTGACCGTTGCAGCGGAGGTTAAGAGGGATGCACTTCTGCTTCCTGGTGCACTTGAACTGGCCCGACAGACAGATGTATGTCTCTGAAAGAGAAAATGGGCAGTGGGAGGATGGATCAATAAGAATGCTTCGAATCCAAACAAAGCAAAACATCCATATTACTACAACTGACGGGCTGCCTGTCATGCATATAGCCAGCTTTTGAAAACTCAGACACCAGAAAATATTAGATATGTATGTCAGAGTTTTCAAAAACTGGCATACATATCTAATATTTACTGATGTCTGGTAGGATTCCTGCAGTGAAACAAAATCCTTGGGTAGAGATGAAAAGGCATTTTATGTTTACACATCAAACATTGAGAAGTTCATACTATAAATAAATAATAAAACAAAAATAAAAATAAAAATAAAAATACTTTATATATATGTATATAAGAGCACTAGGGCTGACAACAAATTTTTATTGTTATACATTAATCTACTGTACCAACGTGTTTTTAAAGCACTGATTAGTCTGTAAAATGTCAAACAACAATAAAAATGTCCATCCAATATATCGCCTGTTGGAGGCAGTAACAAGAGAATGTTTGGTAATTCTACCGATGAATGATGTACTGATATAGTTTTCTATTGATTAACTACAAATGTAATAAATATTTCAGAACTCAACAGTGCCATCCTCACAAACTCAGATTTCATCTCCAAAATAAAAAAAATCAATAAGAGATGGGGGCCCTTTGAATGCTTTTTGAGTGATAGGACACATTTCTGCAAGATGCAGAGACAGCCCAAAACATAAAAGACATCAAATTAAAGCCAAAGTATTATGTCCTTACCGCAGTTTGCTTCATCTGAGTTGTCGCCACAGTCGTTCTCTCCATCACAGATGAAGGGAGGAAGAGCACAAAGTCCAGTGCCGCACTGAAAACGCCCCGGCTGACATTTGAATTCCGCTGTTACGAAGGAAAGCATTACAATGAAACGGTGCATAAACCCCCAAAAGTCAAATCAGAGACAAGACACTCTGATACAAAATGGTTCGAAATAATATTGAATTTGACAAAAAGCCACAAGATAAAATATAAATATGCATAACACAGAAAATAGCCTCAGAAATTCATTAAAATGGGCACCGACCTCTATCTATTACTATTAGAAAAACAACCTTAAAAGAAAGTGGCACTCACGGCAGTCAGTAGGTTCGTCTGATCCGTCCCCACAGTCATCGACAGTGTCGCACTTCCACCAGAAAGGGATACACTCATCTGTCCCACAGCGAAACTATTTACACAACAGAAAATTATTGGAGAGGAAAAAAAAAAAAAATCAGGAATAACTCTCCACTCTCTGTTTAAGCTGCTACAACTTTCAAAGCTAAATCAATCAATACACAAACATATCCTCTGCTACCTTACATATCAGAAGGAGAACACATAGGGGAGTGAAGCTATTTGCCTTCAGGGGGAATACTGATCAGAACAGAACAGAAACAACATGGTCAAAGTACGTTTAGATGTAAGAAGTTGGAGAAATGCTGCCAACCTGACTGGAGGTGCAGTTGGAGAGGCAGGTTTTATTGTCAGCAGCCAAGTAAAAATTTGTGGGACAGGCACATCTGTGATCCCCACCAGGAGATAGAAGACACAGGTGGCTGCATCCTCCATTCGCAATTTGACACTGGTGCTTGGGCACTGCACAGAAGGACGGAATACATGACTGGGTTCAAGCTGAATTACACAAACCATTTCCTACTTAAAAGTACATTGGAGGCCTGTGACCACGGCTCTGCATGGGAGGCCGGACCGAACACGATCACCAGATGGACTTCATACCTTCGGGCTGGCGCAGGGAGTGGTAGACCTTGATGGATTTGATGGCTTGCCAGGAATTGAGGAGCTCCATCCCTTGAGTGCCAGTTGTCTTGTGAGCGCGTCGTAGCGATTTCGACTTCCCGTCCGTCCAATAGACAAAGTCCTCGAACAAAGTCAGCGCCATTACCCCTTGGATGTGATCATAGGACACTGGAGGTGGACAAAGAGTAGCCACAAGCTTCAATTACATAACGTTTTATGCACTTCAGCAAACAGGGTGTTGTGATGTAACAGTTGCACAACACATTTCTTTGGAGATTTTCAGCAGCATCCTTTTAAACTTCTGATCATCCATAACACCAACAGATTATATATAATGTTTACCGATGATTTAATATGTTTTTTCAATATACCAATGTTCTAACGTCATGAGCAGCAGTTATATTTACAAGTTGAAATATTTCAATAAGTGTATTTGGGTTGATTCGTGTCTTGACAGTGTAATATCATCGCACAACCAATGCCTCCTATTTGGTGAGAACACAACATAATCAAACTCATACCTATTGCGTTAAAAATTCATAATTGTGAGACAGAAGCTGATGAGGTGTGATTCTTCTTTTGGCAAGAAAACAAGAGGGTCAAACACTTCCTTTGCACATGCAACACTTGAGCCTGACCTTTGCGTCTTTGGGTGCCATCCATGTTGGCAAACAGGATGTGGTTGTCGTCCGCCCAGTAAAGCCTTTTGTTGGTATAATCAATAGTGAGAGCGGTGGGGCTATAGATCTCTGTGTCAATGATAACCGTTTGCCCTCGACCATCCATGCCAATACGCCCAATGTGCGGGGGTTCACAGCAGTCCACCCAGAATACGTATCTGGAGAGAAGAATAGCACAGTTGTAAGAAGCTGTGTACTAGTGCAGGCAAACATGATGGGAATAAAAATGAGTACTGTCACAAGATTAAATTCCTTAGATTAGAGACATATTTTAGGCTATGCATTTATAAAGAGTAACTCTATCCCTGTTCTCTCTCAAGCTGTGGAATCAGTGGACTCAGGTGTTATGTTTTGGAGTAATAATAATGTGCTTACCCTGTCTGGGGATCCAGAGCGAGATCTGTGGGGTTCTTGAGGCTCGAGCTGATTAGGATGGTCGGGTAGAGCCCGTTGGATTTGGATACTTCCAGTGTTTTCCTCTCCACATCGCACCAGTATAGATTTTTTCCTATCCAATCCACTGCTAAGGCACTGGGCACTGCTGTTCTGTGGACTATCTAGTGAGGCAGGGAGAGGAAAACCAGGCTTTGAATGTCTCAATCCATAACACTGATTTATGTTGCTAAATATATATAATAAACCAATAGTTTAGTGGTTTACCACTGAAAAGCAAAGAGCATAAACAAGCGACAGGTCTTTCTCTGTCAGTGGCAAATTATTTGAACACACAGACAAAAATAAAAATTGATCTCAGTCACTCACAAACCATTACATGTCCCACAGACATCAATATAACAATAGATTTTGTTCACATGATGCATCTCCTGCATCGAAATATAATTTAGGTGCAACGTTGTTGTTTTTTTCTTTTCAAACACACACTGAATTGAACAGTCTTGTGATGGGTGCCACAGATTTGTTTAAGATCAGGAATACTTGTGTTGCCATGACAATTGCTAGACATGCATTTCCTCTGTAATGAAAGGGCGCTAAAGGGTACGGCATGGGGGTCATTAATGATCCTGACGGCACATCAGGAGCTGACAATTTTCTTTTTGAACAAATGTGTCACACACAGAAAACTGTATCAAATGACCTGAAACAGTTTTTTTTAATGACATACATTTACACTGAAAATACTGGGATTACAGTTTCCTTAGAAGCCAATAATATCTGCAAGATTTTTCTTTTATCTTTAGCATGCGTAGTGCAGTTCTCATATAACAGATGGAGAGCAAAAAATCATTGGTACTGCTGTTTGATGGCTTATTTCTCTTAAGCACAAACTAGGAACTATATAGAAACTCCAACTAATATCCCCAAGATAGTCTATCCTTTGAATTTGCAAAAGCAGTTGTTCGAAATAAACAATCATTGAGCCAGCTGGCAGATAATGCAAATGCCTTTAAAAAAAAAGAAAAACTTATTTAACACTAAATAAATAAATAAAAAGGAAAGAATTAAAAATAATCTCTGCGCTCAAGCAATCTGTCATTAAGAAGCGTGGTGTGCTTTGAGGCCTTTGCTGTCAGCACTTGCGAGGAAATATCAAGTCTTGCCAAAAGACTGGGCCGTTCCTGAAGCAGTGATTTGGATCAAAGTGAGCCGGTGAAGAAGCAGCCAATCCTGATTACACAAAGTCCCTCTGGTTCACTTTATCCACAGCATCTCATTGTATTGATCAAAAAGATTTAGCTTCACATAGAACTGAAGGTTAACGCCACGAATGTTGGCATTTGAATATGGCTCATCAAAAAAATAAAGACTGCATTATTCAGAGAGAGTGTCTATGAGATCTAGGATGAGAGATCTTTGCAGTCTTGTTGTTGTTTCACCTTGAGCTGACACAAGACCTTTTCTTTTTTCTTTTAGACATTTATATTCAAGCTAACTGAAATGTTCCTCAAAAGACTCCTCAAAGGATTTTCTTTTTTGTCTTTCCACATAAATATATATTTTGTCACCAAAGCAACAGCTACACAATGATGGCTTGGCCCTGAAGATGGACACATACATTTCTGTTTGAATGTTGAAAATAAAACCAATTACATAAGACAGTAAACTGCTGCTATGGGATAAAACAAAAGAGCATTGCCAGATCAATACAAAAATTTAAACAGACGCAAAAAAAGGTTTTGCCAGTGATGTCATTGAGATAACATTGTTGAGATCTTAAATAAACGATATTAAACTTAGATATTAAAATCATTATCGTAATTTTTAAATCCTTATTAATGGAGACAATACTAGATTTGTGGGTTTTTTCTCCCATCTTGCCGGTGATTCGCAAGGCATTCTGGGAAATTTTCATAGCCCTCGGTTTGAAGTGTGTGTCTGAAAAATGCCCCTACCCCTCCATCCCAACAAGAATCGGGACAAGGGGAGGAGAAGGGGTGAAATGGGATCGGGCCTAGCTTTGTCTCAATTCATGGGCTGTATCGTTCGTAGGCTGCATTTGTAGACCGATGCTGCCGCACCAGAACAACTAGAATCTCCCATTTTGAAGCCTCCTTCAAATAGGCCAACCCAATGAATGAACTGTTTTCAAAGAGGTAATGGCACCAGCTAACGAAAAGACATCCGGTGCTTGAGTATCATGCTTCAATTCATTTGAATAGCTAAGAGTGCACATGAAGGGGCATTAAAACCTGCTTGTAGTGTTCAATTCCACTTCTGTTGCTAAGCAGTAAAGGCGGGATGAGATGGTGACGCAATCACAGAAAGTCTGCGTAGACCAGACTTTCTCTTTTCAGTTCTGCCTTTGCGGTGTACACGGCCCACGGAGACCCACTTCCTTGTGGGCTCTGCAGTACATGTCCTCTGACACAGCCCCTAATTTGGGACTTACAGCTATTGTGTTGCGAGTAATGCAACTGCACAGGACTTCAAAAAGCAGTGAAGAAGAAAAATAGAGTAAACAAACAAAATAAAAGCCCCAAATGTAAAATGCGTACCTAGTTAGTTAAACCACAGTATTCAATTACTCTCAGTGAATAACCACCCTCTGCTCCCCCCCAAATCTTCTCTTACTAATACGACAACGCTATACTAAAAGCACTTTGTGTGAGTGACTCTTTAAATTAACCCGATGTGAGAAGCTCCCCGATTGGGTTGTCCTCTTGCTTCGCTGCGGCAGCGGCTCAAACAGAGACTGTGGAAGTAATTGAGCTGAATGATCTTAATGCCCCCCCCACACACCCCTGCTAATGAGATGTAGGATGAAGACCCACCAGGTGCTCTGCTGAAGTCCCAGTGTCTCCACTGTCTGGGCTCTGATCCCATGACCCAGACGATTCTTTATGCAGCATTGACTCATTATGCTTATTGTATTTATCTGAAAACCATTGGTGATATTCCCATTATCGCTAACACACATTCATTGGTGTCAAGCCTAAAGGATGTTGGCTGTCGACAGACACATCCACTCCGTGGCTTCTAAAAGGATTAAAGGGCGCCCATCATCAGCTGAACAGTTATAATGAGCCACTTAAGAGAAATACTTCTTAGTCTCGCACAAATGACAGATCTTCAGAATAAGAAAAAGTAGAAAAAAACGAGTAAGTAAAAGAAAAAGACAGCAGATTGATGGAAAAGGCAGATTTCTCAGCACGAGGCAGAGATGAATAGAGTAAAGCCAATGAGTCTTGAGTAAACTAGCCCTAGGCACGCTCACATATGGCACAGACACAAAGCAGCTAAATCCTGCGGTACCTTGAGGTCACTCCCATTGAGACGCATTCTGTTGATTTTTCGCCCGCTTGGCCTGGTTGAGTCCACCCAATAAATGAACTCCTTCTTGTAGTCAAAGTCGATGTGGATGATGTTGTTGAGGCCCTGGAAATACAAAGGAGAGAGACAACTTGAGTACATAAGAACATCAGTTTTTGTTTAAATGAAAAATAGATTAGTTCTTGAGTTCCCGGTGAGGTTAAAAATAAATGAAAGGCCCTTTTATTGGCAACAAGGGTGTGCCCACACAGCACTAATCCTAAATGTTATGTTAATATGTGAGTGTTTAGAATAAGAGGTCTTCAAATCACTTGTGAATTTCCTCCTGAGAGCATATGATGCATATTTGTATTAATATTTGTATACATTTTAGGAGATAATGTTTATTTCAACGCACACAATGCAAACACTGTTATCAGATAGACTGATGATTGAGGTCAAATTAGATTATTCTATGAAATACCCACCAGTGGGCAATACCAGCAGAAAGAGACGGATCAAAACAAGCTCAACTTCCACTGCAGTGTCTGCGTGTGATGTGATATTTACTCCACAAGCAGTATTGATCCCGATGGTTTTCCCACAGCTTCCACTGCTTCCCACTATACAAAGCACTTGAAGAGCCTGTGAAAAGCGAGTCGAGGTCCTATCAAAGCAGAGGAGCGAGCTACTTTGCTTCTCTGTCATGCTCACAGGACCCCGCTGTCAGTCAGAGGGAGCCGCTCACCAAACAAGTGCCCCCACCCTGCTGTCTGACACCGTGGGTGCTGAGAGAGGGTGTCAGATAATCTGACAGACAAAATGAGACATCTTCATCAGATCATCAACACCCTCACAGACAGGCGCCAAAGTGTCCTGCGGGAGCCTCTCCCCACTCCAAGCATCAGCTGCAGAGATGAAACCTGCGCCCCCACTTTGATCCACAACTGCTGTGTGTTTTCTCTTCATGCTCACAAACAAACCAGAGACCCAGTGGCTACGAAATGATTCAGAGGGCAAATTATATAGAACTTTATTATCAGGCTACTACTCAACAATAACTACTAATCATTCAATATTAATATATAATACTATTCTATATCTACTTCTTTCAGAAATCTCTGTCTGTCTTTAGAACACATATCTACAGAACCATTCAACTGATCGGCACAATGGGCCCGAGGGGGTACAGTGTCGAATTTGATGCGATTTGGATACGGAATAGAATCAATATTAATAAAATATGAACTGTAATTCTGAAGTAGCTCCAGAGCATCAACACACATCAAGAGAA